>NW_015661988.1:306583-317016 GCF_001515625.1 Sinocyclocheilus rhinocerous | reverse complement strand
AAGTAGTTTTGCTTTAACAACGAAACACAGCGTCTCCACGGCATGGCGGCAACAATACTACAGAAAGAATAAAAGTTATGCCTTCTTTCTTTGCGTGAACATTTGGGCGGCGTTATGCAAATCTTCCCACATAGTGACGTAGGTATGTGGGGGCGTGTTAGAACCAGCCGTTTTAGGTAGGCGTGGTTGACTCTTAACTTTTATAAAGAATATCTCTTTGGATTTCAGACTTTAGTCTTTGCAACTTTACAGATCTTCTTTATGCACCAAGAGCTTGTAACACTTCAAAGAGAAAGGAAAAATTGAAATCGCATCATATGACCCCTTTAATATTATTTGTGGCAAGAAATTTATGCTAGTTTCTTTTTTTTTTTTGCATATTCCATTGGCAGGTTCTACTTTAGGAAACTCTTGCTATACTTTCTATTTAAGTGAGAGTTTTGCTTGTTTTAAGATGGGCATTTTCTGCAGTTTGGCGTAATTACTAATAAAGAATTTGTGAACAAAACTACTAAAAATGAAATGCGACCTGTTCTGGACAGTATATTATAAGCCCTATTCTAATATGGAGCAATTAAATCAAATAGCTCATGTTACACAATGGATGAAAACAGTAACATCGGACAAACATGAAATCATGGAAGAAAACATTTAATGTGTGGACAGAGAAGGTACCATGGAAAATGTCATGCCTGAAGGCCCCAGACCCACTACAACTGAGAGTCAAACAGGGCACATTAGACACTAAACGGCCTTATCCAAATACAATATATACTGCTCAAGAATATTCTGAGAGTGACCCTACCCTTAAATAAACACTGATACCTTCTCTACAACTAAAAGGTCAAATGAAACTCTCTTTTAGCGTAAAAACACAGGGCTAAGGCAGCAGCCATGACTGCAGACACTCATGCTCACCAAGCACTGCATAACCAGCCCAAACAGCCAGTATGAGTCACTTTCAGCGATGCGTACTGAAAGCTAAAAGGAAAAGGTGTAGATGAACGTAAAGGAGGACACAAAGGAAACATCAGCTATGGCGTCAATAAAAGTAGTAGTTGAAATCAACATGAAGTGCTTTGACTTCACTAAGCACACACTCCTACCCAGAAAATTTTGTTCCCCGAGGCCCGAGCTGCAGGATTCGGCTAATGTAGCTCTCGCCCTCGCTAACAGGGGGGAGTTTTCGAGGTAGATGGAGTTTACTGAATTATATCCATGCAGCATTTAGAGGAACAAAAAGGAGGAACAACTTGTCATTCCTGCAGGATGGGAGACTAGTGCTAGCATTGTAATCTTTTAGTGAGCTATTGCTCACCTTGTTCCAAGTACAGCGGCTTGTTCCAAAACCTAGTGAGCTTTCTTGCATCTAACTATGCATCCAAAATGACATGAGTGAGCTATTTGGAACATTCCTAGGCAACAACTCATACACACATAGTGCACAGGAGACTTGACTAACAATTGATTTAAGCAGGGTTTGCCATTAGCCTGCTGCAAATCTAACAGCGTAGTGCTCTAATAATCATTAAAAAATACATCAATACACAAATAATGGGTAAAACAGTACATTTGAATTAGTTTAGACTGTTTTTATTGATCCTTTCAGTACTGAATGAATTTTCTCTAGCTTTGTCCAATGTATTCTGGGATAGCATTCTTTATGAAGGACAGATTTTGACCAAAATGAATGTAGCAATCTCAGAAGGCAGCGAACTTTTTTTTTTTTTTGGAACACGCAAAAGGACACCTTAAGGCAAGACACTACAGGCAAAACCATTTTATTTTACTTTACTCTAATAATATATTTTTAATGCAGTGGTCAATTTTATGATTTTCATTCCAAAACATGTCTTCTTTCAGACTAATGCAAAGTAAAACACCCAAAATACACATTTAAGTGTTTATTTTAGTACACTTTATCTATTTGCATCTTTAGAATTAAACTACAACTCAAAATTATAATTTTTTCCCTGATGCATTGAGCCAGAAATCTCCACTTCAGTAGCACTTACATACACCAAACTTTACAATTTTAGTCCAATATTCTGAAGGTTTTTACATATGGGTTCATTCACATATCTTTTGTCTTATTTATATAACATTTTATTTTAAAAATCTAAAATCCTGTCTGTAAAAATGCTTTAATATGTCAACAAAATTAAACAACAGTTGTGAACCTGGCTTTATCCAATGTTCACATTTCTATTCTGGAAATGTATGCAAATTAATGACTAATTAGACAATGAATCATTTGCATATTTAAAAAAAAAAATTCAGAAAATGTAATCCAAAACAACTGTCTTAAAGGTATAGGTCACCCAAAAATTAAAATAAAAAAAAATAAAAAATGTTGTCATCATTTACTTGCCCTCAAGTTGTTCCAAACCTGTATGAGTTTGTTTCTT
The DNA here is from genome assembly GCF_001515625.1 of Sinocyclocheilus rhinocerous. Lineage (NCBI taxonomy): Eukaryota > Metazoa > Chordata > Actinopteri > Cypriniformes > Cyprinidae > Sinocyclocheilus > Sinocyclocheilus rhinocerous. The sequence goes on along the minus strand of NW_015661988.1, from coordinate 314,608 downwards.
CTGCTGAACACAAAAGAAAACCAGACAGTTGATAGCAGCCATTGACTTCAATTGTAAAAACACTACAGTATGGAAGTAAACGGCTACTGTCAACTGTTTGGTTACAAACATTATTTAAAATATCTTCTTTTGTGTTCAGCAGAAGAAAGAAACTCATACACATTTGAAAGAACTTGAGCATTAAGTAAATGATGACAAAAGATTTCAATTTTGGGTGAACTATCCCTTTAATGTACTGTGGTTAACCGACAGGGGAAAGTATGATTATATCTATTTAAAAATACTAAAAAAATCTATTACCCAATTCACCTGGGGTGCCTGGCCTTAAAATATGGTCTTTGTAGGCAGCTCACCAAGTTCTAGAACAGAGCCAATGTGTGTCATTTTAAAACACTTATTACTAAAATGATTGAGCTCTTTCAGCAGTCCTCAAGATATTTACTAGGGAACTTTGATGACCTGCAGGATCCCATTGTAGGAAATAGAGTTAAGGAAAGGGTAAAGTCAAGGTACTTTACTGTACATCGCTGAGTCAGTGTCATGTACCAGGGCACTGGCATGACAACAATGGTGGGCAAAGCCGCTCTTTGTCACTGCTGAAACACTTCACCGACACACACTACCAAACACAGATGCTTTCCATGGAAATGATAAGAAAAAGCTGGAGTGAAATGGGCATGAAGGTGAAACCTACCCCAGAAACTGAGCCCCCGCTGGGCCCACCTCCACCAGCTGGCTCGCCAGCCCCTCTCCCTCCACCATGGGCGGCAGGGACGCCAGCTTGTGTCTCTTGACCAGACGGCAAGTGATACGTGTTGGCGCAGTGCACTTGCGGGGCGGGATGATGATGCGCATACCATTGTGGCGACTTCCTCGCATGGAACCGCCGCGGGCATCCACCATGAAGCTCACCAAAAACCTGCGGGAGGAAAATTATCCAATAAGACGATAAAGAGTGATTCAGCATCTTACAGGCTCTCAGAGATGAGTTGTCCCATGCTGTGATAAAAACACACTCACAAACAAATTTCAGAGAGAAAATCAGAGAAGAAGAAGTGATCTGGGATCATTCCATGCACCTGGTGAGAAGTTAGTGAGGTAGAGAATATTGGTTGGATAGTTAGACATTGTACTAACAAAGACGGTTACAATTAGTTTACAGTAAAGAATCAGAATTCAATTAAACTGTTAAGGTGTCACAATGTAAATCTTTTATCATTAAGATCTATTTTCAGCAGTTTGTATTTGTATTGCTAAAACACTCATTGCTACGGAAATCACAATTTTTTTCCCATTTTAACATTATAGTATACAGTATATTATAATAAAATGAATTAAAAAACAATAAGCGGCAATGATATACATGTGTACAGTAGGTCTTATGGTTTCTTTGGCTTATGATGTTATCAAATAGTGATCTATACTGATTTATCGGCCTGGGCTGCGTCTCTCTAGAAGTTGAGTTGAGAACAGCAACAACACAAACACAGGGAGGAAAAACTGTGATCACGTGATCAACCATCACCTGTTGTCGTACTGAAGGAGTGAGGGAGAAATGCTGCAAAGAAACAAGTGGAAATATGGAATATGGAAAAAAAAAAATCATACGAACTTTTATATAAGCATTTGTTTATTTTTGTCTCTATTATAATACATTGAAGAGAAGGAATGAATCTGGGAAAGAAAGAGAACCGAGTTCCAAAGTTCCATTTAAAACCGGTTCCAAATTTCAGAGAACTGTGTATTTGATTAGACAAGTACATTTTGATTCCGCTTATCGATTCAAGTGCGATTTAATGTGATTTTAAACCATTGAAATGCAAGAAGAGAACTCAATTCGACACTTATGTGCTGTTATCCAAAGTGCGCTCACAAAAAGCCACCTCTCATACAGTGTGAGAATCCTGAATTGAGTTCTCTTTCGCATCTTCTTCCGCTTGAACAGACAAATACCCACAAAATTGTCAAAATATCCTCATGAGCACAGTTGGTTTTGTCTTAAGTGATTGTAAACAGTTGAGAAAGAAAAGGCATGTGTATTAGGTCTTAAAGTGACAGCAGCCTAATATTTCTGCAGCTGTCAGAAGGCCACAGAAAAAACACAGAATAAATATGTTTGATATCTAAATGTTTGACTTCATTTTTTTATACCTTGAAATTCTATTGAAATAGAAACGGGAAATCTTTAAGAATCGGAAACGATAAGCATAATCGGAATTGGAAACAGCATACTTCAGTTTCACAAATGAGAAATAATTTGCACTGAATTCTAAACGCCCTGATACACTTAAAGTGAAATCAAAAAACAAACTGGTGTGATGTCTTTTCAAACAAAATCAGGCCAAAAAATTGAGTTTTCACGAGCTCAAAACAGCTTGCCAAGGGAAACCTTTTGGAAAAGTTTGCTCAGGCTGGTAAACACCTTTGAACTAGCATTACATAATTCTGTTTAGTCCGTCGAGATCAGATGTGAGCAAAAACATGAACACACTGGAGAGCTGCTTTATTGTCGAAACTGAAGTTGTCATTCTAAATGAAACCAAAACTGACACCGTTTTTCATGTTTAATTCTCTAAAACGGTTTGCTTTAAAGCAATCTATTGTTTAAATGGCTATATAAATAAACATCATTTAAATTGATTTGACTGGATTGCTGAATTTAGCTGGTGCAAACATTTCCACATCACTACGGTCAGATGCTTCAAACTTCTTTTTACCCCTAAGCAAAGAACCAAAAGCAACCTTTGCATTATCAGGGCTTTAATACTTATGTTTAATGGTTTGTTCAAATCACTAACCCTAAGTATAAGAATAGTAATGGTGATGTTGGCTTTACCCTGAATGGACTGGGCTGGAGACCAGGTTCACATTGTCCAGAGTGTCCGGCGTCCAGCTATAGCGTCTCATTGAGTCTGCGTTGTAATCTTTTGCTAAAGCCAGGTGCTGAAACACAAAACAAGCTTGTTCAGAACTGAACATACTACTCATATTTCCATTCACTGCGGTTCTGTGGTGAACCACGGTAAACGGCCTGTGCTTTCACAGTCCTCTCATATGAAACTGAGACTCTGCAACTAACAGCTCAACCACACAATTATCCCCTTGTCTTGTGGTTGATGATGAGAATCACAATCAACAAAACAACATGCAGGAGAATTATTTCTAGGAGGTGGAAGATAATGGAAGAAACCCCCTGATGCAAGACCAAAACAGCCGAAACAATGTGAAAAGCTAAGCTATAAAAATGCAACAGATAGAGAAAGGAAAGAATCTGGCCTGAAGAGCAGAACATAAAAGAATAGCAAATGCATCTTGTGGAGCAAAGCTCATGTTTGCCTGCATTGGGTTGTGGATTGAGAAACAATGCAGAATTCCTCAATGCATTTTATACCTTATAATGAGACTCAACAAGGGAGAGCATTTCTCTACAGACCCCCTGAAGCGTTTGAAGAGAAGAGACAGATTCTGAATCACTCCAAATGCACTGATCAGCAGTGATAGGCAAAATGACTTCAAGATCCTTAACAATAAAGTGGATTTTTTGACATATCTTTTACTGTCTGAATACAATTACAGTGCTGTAATAAAATAATTTTTGCAATCTCTGCATTTTTTTGGCCCACCGTTCAATTTTCTATTTGCATACTCATAGTAAGTATATTTCTGGCCTTTGATGTGCTTTGTACTTTTGGTTTAGTAAACTTCACAGAAATCTCCCATTGTTTGAATCTTGAACTCAAAATATACAGTGATTGGTTCTTATCAAACATCCGTGTTACCTCTTGAGAAAAATAAGTGATCTTAATTGTATTACATGTGCACTTGTCGCATACTTCATAACTTAAAAGTATATATTTTAAAAAGCTATACATGCAGATAATAAAATATTATTGAAATAAAAGGCCACTTGAGTGCACTTCAAGTACACATTTCTGACTATACTTTAAAAAGTGCATTTGGTAACACTTTACTTAATGCCTTTATGTATACTTCATTAAAAAAGTCGTTTTAATTTATTAATTATGCCTTGTAATGCACCTTTGTACTATCTCATGAATAACTGTAACCACAGTTAATACATTATAACACTTATCAATCCATTGTTACACTATGCATTTTAAATTCGGTTATAATTATTTACGACAAGATATAATGTATTAAAATGCACATTATGAATAATTATACCCTTTAATTCACCCTTTATAATGCATTATACATAAAGGCTTTAAGTAAAGTGTTACCAATATTCTTTTGGCATGCTTTAAAGAAGTACACTTACTGTATTTCGATGTGTTGACTAACATACTAAAGTAACATGTAAAGTACTTGATTATAATTTCAACTGTGGTGTCTTATTTTTATTTGATATTCTTTTTTAAATGCACTAAATTGCAACTTCATTATGACAAATGTGTAATTACAAATATATTTAAATGCATGACATACAACAGAAATTACATATGTCATAATTATATTTTATATGCCACAATTATATTTTAGTAACCATAAATGCATGTCAGTACATTCAGCAGTATATTTCCAAGACAATAAAAGTAATTATGAAATTACATATAAAGACGTGCTCGAGTCCTACTTAAATGTATAAAAAAGCACAGTTCAACTGTTTAACTGCATTTAATATAAATTTATATTTTATTTAATTGTAAATTAAGTGCAATTAAGTGTCCATAAATATTACACTTACAGTAAGTATATTCTTTTAAAGTACATATATATATAACACTAATCTAATGTTTTGCTATATACAAAGATATTGAATAATTACTGTATTCACATTTCATGGTATTATGGTACTTCCCTACCACTGGTACTCTTTTTGTTAGTACAGAACTTGTATTTCTTTGTTGAAATAAGTATCTAGTTTAGACTAAGGTATGCTGAGCATGATTTAAAATCCCCATGATATAAAAGACTCAACAGACAGCAATAAGGCGACACAAAATCTAAAAACTCAAGGAGAAAGAGGGCGTACCGTGTCCTTAGTTGGCGCCAGGATCTCTTCGATCATCATGCTGTCACGGGTGAAGGAGCTCCGGTTCAGTGTATTGGACCTATCCGAACTGAAGGAGCGCAGGCTGTTGGCATTTACATTAATACCATACAGTGCGGGGGAGTGACAGTGAAATACACACAAAACACACACACACACACACACACACACACAAAACAAAAACATTTATTATTGCATGCAACTTCCAGGGAAATTGATGCACAATAGCCAAAACAAGGATCGAACCCACAAGACAGATATGTGTAGTGGTGTGATGGGTTAGACATTGAGAGAATAGATGTCTAGAGAATAATTAACAGATGTGTAGCATCTTAAATGATACGCTGGTGAATATTTGTTATGACTGAATGAATGAGACACAAATCTGTGCCAGACTGTTTTTAAAAATATGCAATTGGTCCTTTGTTAAATGTTTCAATCCTACTCCTATGCTGCCACATAGTCACACATTATTAGACAAAATTTTGCACTTGTATAAAGTAAATCTAAGGAGCATCTGTGTGTTTGGGTAGTTTAAAATGGAGATTTACAGAAATTAACCAAAAATACCACTTTCTCCACTTAGTTGGAGAAAATAAGCATGGTACTTTTTCACTACCGAAATCTTTAAATACATCTTGAGAAGTTCATGCTGTGGATTAAACTGATCTCATTCCTAAATAAACATGCAGAACATCAGTAAGAACATCTGCATTTGCTTCAAATTAAATTAAATACTTCTAACCTAACATCATTTCGTTTATGCACTGATTTATGTCACTGTGGTGTCGATAGAAATGCAGAGATTTAAAAAATTCTAGCCAATACAATAAGTTGCTCATTTTAATAATAAGTCAATAACATTATGGCTTGTATTATTAAAATGCTTTACTATTTTGTGTAGAAAAAAATAAAACTTTTTTTTTTTATATTTAAAGTGAATTTAGTCATCAGCATTATAAAGTACGATAAAGATATAGATTTCCTAAAAGTGTTATTAATTAATTAAATTGAACTTAAAATAATTAAATTACAAGTGTTTTTAAAGATAAACTTTAACTTTAAACATTAGATAATGACAAAATAAATCTAAATGTAAAAATAAAGGGAAATGAGCACAAATAAATATGCAACAACACTGAAATACATCCAAAATCAGACAATACTGATAAACTGAAAGATTATAATGCTATGCAACATTGCAATTCATTCCAGCATATTTCAATCCATCGCTTTTTTACTGCTCTTTGAGCACATTTGACAAAAAAATAACTCTGTTCATGGAAATCTACTATTCATATGGGGCATTCCTTAAAGGGTTAGTTCACCCAAAAATGAAAATTCTGTCATTAATTACTCACCCTCGTGTTGTTCGAAACCCGTAAGACCTTCGTTCATCTTCAGAACATAATTTAAGATATTTTTGATGAAATCTGAGGGCTCTCTGACCCTCCCATAGACAGCAAGGTAACTACCACGTTCAAGGTCCAGAAAAGTACAAAGACAAAGTAGAAAAGTAAAGTACTCCAGAAAAGTACAAAGATGATCGACAAAGTAGTCCGTGTGACATCAGTGGTTCAACTGTAAAGTTACGAAGCTACGAGAATACTTTTTTGCGCAAAGAAAACAAAAATAACGACTTCATTCCACATTTTCGTCTCTACTGTGTCAGTTGTGGACGCGCATTCACGACAGTATCATGACGCATTGTGTTCCGAAGATGAACGAAGGTCTTACGGGTTTCGAACAACACGAGGGTGAGTAATTAAAGACAGAATTTAAATTTTTGGGTGAACTAACCCTTTAAAGCGGTTTAAGAGTAACTGTAAATAGTGTTTGTGAGTAACAGTCAATAATGGAGCGGAGTTAGCAAATGGACAATTATATAAAATTAAATAAAACTGCACCGAAGCTAAACCCGATCTAGAAGTTGTTTACTGTATCTTGACTCTAGCTTTCATTTCTATTTGCAGTAAGGCTAGGTGCATTAATGCAGACTGAGCTAACATGCACGTGCTATTTCCAACGGCTGTGCCCAATCAGAAAAAAATATGACGAGGGTTCTCAGTTCGCATTGCCTAGCTGCCAAAGTAGAATCTGTTTCTTGTGAGCATGTCACTGTGGTCTGTGAGTTTACTGATTTAAATGGATGAAATTTGATTCAGCTGATGAGGCTCTTCATGCATCCCTGGAAGCTACATTAAGAAACTATTTGGTACAGTAACTGGACTCAAGTGGACAAAAACTGAAATGTTTACAGCAATCAAACCTGAAAAGAAAAAGAAAAACTTGACAAATCAGGTTCACACACCAAACTGTCAACGCAAACCTAAAATCGAAATGAAACCATAGTCCACAGACAGAATGTGTATTCTTCATCAAATGAAAAACAATGTACAAAGCACAGTACACGACAACGATCTATGGTTTTAGAATGACTTGGGATAAGGGATGGGAAGGGTTGGAAACATCATGCCCTCTTACCTGACTTTAGGACTATGGAATGGAAGAGGAAGAACAGAGGAAATTGAAGGCAACAAATCAGAAATGCAGTGGTTGAATGAGACAGACTCTCATGTCTGGGGCTGCATTGTGCTGTACTTTCACACACACTAATTAACAAATGTTTTTTTACTCTTTAATCCATTAGGATGTGATATTTGGCACATGCAAAGAAAAGAAAACAGATAGGATTCCCTACACACTAAAGAAGTGTGTATCATATAGTATGCCTATATCTCAATTCTCTGTATGACAACTGAACACCACTACATTTGTGCCTGAACATTCAACCTTTATGATCATACAGTTATGTTTATGGTGCTGCTGCATTTGTAAATCCTTGCAAAATTCCAGGTCCCGTGCCAGAATCCCATGACTCCCATGACATGAGTAAATGCAAAGTGCTGTATCTCATTTCACATCCAAGAGAATGTTTCTTAAAGGAACAGACACAAAGAATGTCCAGTTTATTTCATAAAGCATTTATACAATAAAAAAAACTAAAATATGAC
>NW_015661988.1:304414-305944 GCF_001515625.1 Sinocyclocheilus rhinocerous | reverse complement strand
TATATATATATATTAGGGAAGGACAATATTGAAATTCTAGCCGATAGTAATAGGCTGATAATGTCTTCTTGTTATGGCCAATAAATAAATAAATGTATACTACTTTATCTAAAAAAAAAACAGAATATAAAACACTAAAAACAACAATAAATAATAATTTTTGAAATAAAAAAAATATAAATAATAGGAAAAAATATAAAGAAAAGGATTAAAAATATTACCATTTTGATTAATCAATGCACATGATTAATTAAATATGGGCATTTAATATTGGGCAATATCTATCCAATATTGGACGATGCTGATAAATGAAAAATAATTACAGATATCAGTCGAAAAACAATATGATGAATCCTAAAAAAATATGGTATGACCCCTTTAAAGAATAAACCAAAAAGAGAATCACATGGCAACATATCACATCCAAACCAAGCATTTCTAGCACATGATTCTCGTTTTCACTGAGACATAATTTATTTTCAAAAGATAAAATGTGCTTTTCCACCAATAATGTGAAGTCATTCGATAAAAAAGGGTCCTCTCAGTGTCAAATGCTGAGGGCTGTTATTGAACATGACTGTAATTTCCTAGTTTGTGGCTTGCGTGTACAATAGTTTGAAATCTCACTCAACCCTTTCGATTATTTAATGCTGTCAAACTTCTGTTTGTTGGAGGGAAAATCCCCTGAAGCGAGTTACATGTAGGTTAAACATTAGCTACGGCCTTCTCACTCAACAGCACAAGGTACTGAATCAAAAGATGACAGCAGACGGCCAACACACAATGTAAATAAAGAATGTACAGCCTCTAGATAAGACAGGAATCAGGAACTAACAGCTGGGTACTGCGGCCATGAATACTCTCCATTCAGAAACCAGATAATTTAGATGATAGTTATTGTGTATTAATATTCTTCAAGACATCTAATTTTGTTTTACAGGGAAAAAAAAAACAGTCACATGGGTCAGGAACAACACGAGGACAAGCACATTTTGGGTGAACTATTCCTTTAAATGGCTCAATGCCTTCTCTTATCTTATGTGGTCTGTTAACCTGGTCCAACAGTCCAGATATTGTATGCTTAGCCTTCCCCTGGCCATGGGTACTTGGGGCAAAATTGGCACTAAATTGGACAAAAATGCCCCTGCACAAATAAATTAAATCTATTACGTCTGTTGCTAACAAAGTGAATATGAATAGACAGTGTCGATTGCGGCATTAAATTAAGATCCGATCATGTTGCACCGTATTTCATTTTAGGCATTTTTACAGTGTTGCTCATTTTAACCAATCACACACAATTCTGTTGAGTTTAGGAATGCAATGGCCAATCAGAGGCGTTCAGACGAGTCATCGTTGAAACTCATCAGCTTTGCTGAGTGCACGCGCGTTCGCTGACTGAATTCTGGACTCTTGCGAATCCTCTCATCATAAACAACAAAGCGCAGATGTATGTACAATGTAAGTAAGAGATTCATTTAACAGTGTATACAGCTTCAGTGATTATAACGATAGTTTTGTTTTTTTGAG
>NW_015661988.1:270203-303278 GCF_001515625.1 Sinocyclocheilus rhinocerous | reverse complement strand
TGGCACTAAATTGGACAAAAATGCCCCTGCACAAATAAATTAAATCTATTACGTCTGTTGCTAACAAAGTGAATATGAATAGACAGTGTCGATTGCGGCATTAAATTAAGATCCGATCATGTTGCACCGTATTTCATTTTAGGCATTTTTACAGTGTTGCTCATTTTAACCAATCACACACAATTCTGTTGAGTTTAGGAATGCAATGGCCAATCAGAGGCGTTCAGACGAGTCATCGTTGAAACTCATCAGCTTTGCTGAGTGCACGCGCGTTCGCTGACTGAATTCTGGACTCTTGCGAATCCTCTCATCATAAACAACAAAGCGCAGATGTACGTAAGTGTGACGAGAGGGGCGGGGCCGAGAGCTGTGGGAACGGAGCGAGGCCGGTGGAGGAAATGCTAATGCGCGACACCTGCGCCCCTCACCGGTCTCGAGTCCCACGGAGCCAATGTAACAAAGTTCGTAGTCATGGGAAGAAGGAGGCGGGAACGGCAAACATTTAAACGAAACTTTAACAAAATAAACAAACACAAAATGAAAGTAAAGCAGCAGCCCCTCGCGGATGACTGCCGCACACAAAACACAAAATAAAATCCAGGCCTGGTCCTCTCTCGTCCAACACTGTCGTCACCTTTTATTCTTCTGGAGGTCCTCCGTGGGACTCGAGACCGGTGAGTGGCGCAGGTGTCGCGCATTAGCATTTCCTCCACCGGCCTCGCTCCATTCCCACGGCTCTCGGCCCCGCCCCCACTCTTCACAGTAAGTAAGAGATTCATTTCACAGTGTATACAGCTTCAGTGATTATAACGATAGTTTTGTTTTTTTGAGAGTGCTTAAACTCGCGATAGATCAATGTTAGTGATAATGTCACTTTCTGTATATAATGTATTCGCTTTTTGAATAACCGTGTAAAGGAAACGTTATATAATGATCAATTTCTAACGTTTTTATTAAATTGTAATCACGTTAAATACAAATTCAGTCCTATTAAAAAAAATTTTTAGCCTACATGACACCCATGTCTAGTTCTTGCCTAAAAAGACGGGTTTATGATGTTTAATACATTTGGCTGCTTTTAGCCTTACCCTGGAGTTGGTTCACCCTCCACCTATGGTATAGACGTCACTTTCTGCATGTGGTGAGGGTAGATTACCTGGCCGTACGGGCTCCAACACTGAATCCCACGTATCCTTCCTGAGGGAGGGAGTCGTCTCCAAGCTCTCGCAGGTCTTGCGGTCCCAGGTACTTGTCCGTGTCTCCTGTCATCGCATCCTCACCTGTCAGCAAAAGAAAGAATTACTACACCCTCAGAGAGACACTGACCCTATAAAGTCAACATGAATGGCATTCAAAAACCCATCTTACTTCCATCATGTTTCCAGTTTTTCTTTGAAAATATGTGCACCGATGAATCATTGGGAATAAGACAAAGTAAATAGAGTAAATTTTGATTTCATGTTGGCATTAAGAATGAATGGCTGGATCTGACCAAAATGCCCCCCACTGATCCCACAATCCCGCAACAGTCACTGGCACACTTCCCGAACTCTTTCATGGCTGCAGATTCATGCCGTTTTTGTTTAGATTATATTATTATAAGTCCAGAAATGTAAGCAAGGCACTTAGAGAACATCAAGACCATATGTTGTAGCTCGCTCATGGTGAGCATAAATCTGTTTTTAATATGCATCTCTGACAAGAATGATTCAAACACTACAGCGGAGCAGCAGTGAAGTGGGTCACAGAAACAGAGAGAGGAAGACCAGAATGCAGATAGAGGAAGAGGAAGACTACAGTCACACTGCAAGAAAAAGCACCCAATTATGATTTTATGAATTTTGAGGAGGATTTTTACATGAACTACATGCTAATACTAATACTACTACTTATAATAATAATATTTTTTTTTTTTTTACATGAGATTAAAATATATTTATATTTAATATACATTAAAGAAAAATATTTATATGTTTCTGTATAATACTTACAATAAAAGTAATAAATTATTTTATGTAAAGGCATCTATAATACATAAAAAGACCATTTCAATACAATATGCAAATTACTGTAAGAAATATGACCAATAATAGTTCATGTCATCCCATTTTGTACATTGACAAAAAATTCACAAACAATTACAAAGAAACGGCCAGTAATGCATTGAATTAAAAGTGACATTTTGAAGTAGAAAAACTACTATTTTAAAATATTATTATTTTGCAAAACCTAGGCCATTCATCTTGTTTTTTACAGTGTATACTGAATATAGCAAAAATGGCAAAACATTTAATTATAAATTTCTTTTAAACGTATACAGTTTTAAAAAATAGAGAAAAAACAGTATACACTGTAAAAAGTTGTGAAAGTAATCTCACCCATTAAAATTAATTTTGTTTGTATAAATCGATGTATATAGGTTGGTTCGAATAAATAATATTTCAGTTAAATAATATAAACAATATTTACAAATAATATTTTTGACTTTAATAAAACCAGTTAATTTAGATGTTTTTGGTTACCATTTTTTGTAATTTATAGCTAAAATTATCCACACACAAAAAAAAGTTGAATGTCTGTTTGTTCTTTTGAATGCTGAATGTCTGTTTGGGCTGAATTAAATTAATAAATTAAATATCTAAAGTTAAAGGTTCAGAACAAACCCTAGCCAGAATGTATTATCAGTTTTGAATCCGATTTATTTACACTTTTGGAAGTGGCCAAGGATCAACATAATTTATTTTCTGTTCACATTGTCATTCACAAAACAGCTCTGTCACATCATGTTTACATAAAAATCATAATTGGGCCACATTCAACTATGCTGTGAATGCAGGTTAGGAGAGCGATTGGGGAGCACAGCATTCCAACATCGACACCCCCACCCCTCCACCCCACTGCTAATCACCCTGGCAACCACCTCCCCCCAAAATCAGCCCCATGGAACTGCAACTTTCACTCTCTTTCATGCAAACACACACAATGATATTTACACAATTAAATTGCGAAATGTCCTAAAAAGAAACCCAAATCTGTTCTGCCTCTTACACAATAAAGCACTTCACTAGCACCCTGAACACTACCACAAGTTAACAGGAGGTCAGCAAAACATTTCTAACAAGTGATGAGTGAACACAGCACGCTTTTAGCAAGCTAATTAGAAATTTTACAGCATTAAAACTAACCCTTTAAAAAAAAACATTTACTTCTGGTGGCAGTTTTGTAAGTAAACTCAAACACACAGACACAGATATCATCTTTCTCACACTTCGGCTTCCCTACCACCTCTAAAACTATCGTGTTGTGTGTTTTTGGACAGCGTGATCAAATCAGAAATACCCATTCACGATGAACAAGATCTCTTACACTGAACAGTCAACTCCATCCTTCATCTTCACGCCAGCTTTAAAAATATTTACAGGTCCTCTTTGTCCTTTTTCACTCCCAGAAGCCACACTTCCTCAATCCGGTAAACTCCAAACAGCACGATTACTTCCACATGTCCACTACGGCCCTGTCCACAGTGTTTGAAACAATCCAGTTGCCTCTGTCTGTGCGCGTTCACACAGTCACACACCCACCCACCCCTCTGTCGCGGCCTGACAGGACATTCAAACGGTGAGGGGCCGGCGCGAGTCTGATCTGTGTGAGGTCATCGCAGGAGCGAGGTAACACTTGAGGCAGTTTCAGAGGATCTCGGCATTCCTCATGCCCCAGGAGCCCCCAGCTGGGGTGGGATACAATAGAAGTGGAAGGCGTATTTCTATGGTAATTTGTGCTGGTGCTGAGGTGCTCTGTGTAATCAGACCCTGTACAACAGAGGGACAACAAAAGAGCCCTTCTACAGGCAACAGAACAAACAGTAAAAAAGGAGGGAGACCAACGGAAAAAGACCGCCTGCCACCTGACCACGGCTCCCCTGGGAACAGCGTGCTTGAGCTGCCAGAGTACAAACTCCAGGAACTCACAATCCTGTTCATAATCCCTGCTATTTTAAAGTTGGCATGAAATGAAAAATCACTATTTTCTAAATGCATATTATAGATTATAGATCAAATTCATTTGTGCATATGTTAATTGTATTTATTTATTTTTTACCTCAGAATGTTTAATCAAAGAAGTCATAACGGGGCATTCCAGTGAAAATGACTGACTTCTCTCTGGTGACGTATGCAAGAATTAGACCACTTAAACCCTTCATCTTCCCTCCACTTTTGAGTGCCACGCCCACATCTCAAAACCCAATCAACAACCGATAAATAGAACCAAGTCCTCGCCCTACAATTTTTGTCTTTCTATTATCCGTTACAATTGGATGTATGTCAAAATATGGAAGAAAAGGTCTGTCACTATTTTATCTTATTTTATAGTGTTATTTTATATCCTTGCAGGTTGCATGCAAAAACCAACGAGCACGACCAGAGTAGTCTGATTCACAATTTGTATTTTATTTTATTGAATTAGAGAAAAAGACTCAAAAAATTAGGTGAACCCAGAATACAGTAAGAACGCATAAACCCATAAAAAAGCGATAGAAATAGTACGACAGGTGCTGTATATGTATATGGATAGCAAGTCTTTCTTCTTTTGAGATGTGATCTAAATATTCGTGGCTTGAAACAGATGGAAAATTGTGTTGCAGTTCTATGGATGTTAGAAAACTATGAATTGTGACATATCAGAGTGAAACGAATGCTAAAGCTTAAACGCCTTGATTAAAGATTACGAGGGTAAATTATTATTTTTTTTTTTTAAATGTGCGTGGAAAAAATTATTTATAATAAATGCTGCAATATCCCATTAAAAATACAAATTGTCAATTTTGGAATAACGTGCACTTAGAACTCATGCTTAACAAGACCAAGAAAATTTGTATTAAGAAAGTAATTTTTGATTTTCTGTTGATAGATAAAAGCATGTGCTAAAGAATTAAATGTAAACATGAACTTTAATGTAAAGTACTGGTGCTGTTTGCCTGTGATCTGAGTTATTAGTACTGTACCTCATGCCCGGATAAACAGAGCTGAGCTCTTTCACACTGCCAGAGAGAGAGAGAGCCAGAGAATCAGGTGGAAAAAGCGAGCAGCGTCAGCAATGGCAAAAGTTTTTATGCCAAACAGACGTTTGCATTCACTTGCCAATTAGTGATGTGAGCAAAATTGATTCATCAATTTTTTTCATCATCCAGCTAAAAGATAATGTAAAAGAGAGACTTTCATACAGGAAATAAATGTCAGAATGTTGAGATTATATTCATGTGACCATGTGTATTTAGGGCACAGGGGTGTAATATGTAAATAAGAAGCCATGTGAGTTATGTCAGTTATGCCTCGGGAGTATGCAGGAATATCAGTTTACAGTAATTAAACACCATGTTCCAGTCTCTACAACACACACACACACTGGTTTAATGAGGGCTGTATTTTTGTTACACATATGCATAAACTATATCCACCACATGTCAAAACTGTTAAAGGGTTCAGACAGCATATTACGCACGGCTATAAACAACGTAATGTGACCAAAATATCATAAGAGACTGGAGGGTGGATTCTTTTGATTTAAGCAACTGCATAGCAATGCCCTAGCACCCATCTTATCCTTGATATATATTTTATCAAGTATTAAATGCATTCATAACCATCATGTTACAATATCAAATAAACAGATACACAAAATTGTCATTCACGGCACTGATTGGAAAACTTCTATTCAATCCTTCTAGCTTACACTGAAGCTCTGTGGGTTCTGACTGCAAAACAGAAACAAACTGAGCCAAAGAAACTTCTGTCCAAATATCTAACAGCCAAGACTTCTGAAGAAAACTATCCTTCACATAGAGGCTGGATTTACAGAGAGGGTATGTGTGAAATTGTAATTACGCATACAGTTCTTAATTGAATAGCAAACCCCAGATTTAATATATGCAAGCCAACAGAGATTTGCATATTGAAGAATTTCATATTCATAAAGAGTAGCCTAGCAACTAGTACAAAGCCAGCAAGAGATAGCCATGTTGTAAAAAGAGTCTATAACAGAAAAAAGACTGAATAAGAAGATCTGGTTAGTTGGAAAATGTGAAAAAAAGAAAGCAAAAAGCAGGTGCTATAAGAACAAACCACACAAAATAAGAGATACCTTCATCAACATCGGAAATATAGTCCTCATTGAGCATTTCAGGCACACTGGCTCTATGAACTGTGTAATTTAAATGAAAACTGTTACAAATAATATGTAAATAAAATTTACATAAATGAAGAGAAAAAATAGACCACAATAATATGAAAACCTGTTTACCTTCATCATCTGACATGTCCAAAACCTCATTCATTGTTTCTGGAACATTCATTTTGTGTTTCTCCATCACAGTCTAGAAAAAAAAGAAAAGAAAAAAACCCCAGCAATAAGTGATTTGTTGATGTGGCATCATTTTGCTTTGCTTCAAATATAAAGCATGTATTATATTTTTGCATGCAGCATTGTTTTTTCCCTGCTATCTGTGACTCAATCAGAACAGACCTGCAACCAACTTTTGTGTTGCGATCCACTGTCTGAGAACAATAACACCTGGTGTACGGTATTCTGCAGAATAGAATGTGTTATGACACAAAGTCCCTCACCACAGTAGTGTGCGTCTCCTCTGTCACGACTTTGAGCGTGTCGACCACAGAGATGTAACCCAGGCGCCTGGCAATAGCTAAGGCAGTGTTTCCATTCTGTAGATTAAGGGAAATGAACAATATTAAAGGAAAATAAATCAATAAATGCATAAATAAATAATGTAAAGACTTTACAAAGTATAACATTTAATTAACTCTATACAATTTTGGCAAATGCTTATCACTCAATAATTCTGTTAATTGTTTACTGTGATGCCTGTAATAGATGTTTTATAATATTAAATAATTATTATATGCAATTTAGTACATACACCATTTTATATAATATATAATATAATGTAATACAAGTATACATAAACATATAATTCTGGAAGAAAAAAAGGCTAAATCAATGCAGTGGTGACAAACCAGAGTGACGTGTTCAAAATTAATGAACTAGATTTTTATTTTTCCTTAAGTAAAAAAGTGAGTAATGCATGCCAATGCAAAACAAAATAGAAATGGAAAAATTCCCAGAAAATTGCAGGATTTCCATGACTGCAGGCTGCCTGCTCTTTCGATGTAAGCCTACGGGATTTTTTTCACAGAAAAGGTCTGAAAGCTCAGAAAAGAAACAGCAAACTTCTCCTTAACATGACTTGTGCATCTTGTTTGGAAGAGGTGCAGTAATTCAGACTGTTGTGACACACTCACCACTGTCAGCTCATTAGGAGAGGCTCCGTGCTGCAGCAGAAGGTTAATGATGTGTGTGTGACCCTGCTGAGCAGCCTGATGAAGAGGTGTGTATCCATTCTGAACATGAGAGACAAACTGAGTTTAAATCTTTATTTTGGACCACCAGTAATCAGAAAAGACTGTTCTGTAACAAGAGATGTTTAAAGAGATGTAGTCTCAAGCATACTGCAAACTGCTTTCTGTGAGCATTATTTCATTTACCTTGGTTTTGGCATTGACTTTAGCCTGGTTCTTCAAGAGGAAGTGCACCATCTTTATATTGCCATAGTGACAGGCCACATGCAGGGGTGTATATGCCATCTGAACCAGAACACAGAGACACACATTACTCTTAGACTTCTTTTTCAAGTCAAGCACATGAATTATGCACACATTAAAAAGCCATGGTATATTCATCTCTATACATACATCTCTAATAACACAATCACACTTAACCATCTTAATGGGCTTTTCACATATTGACAAAAATAGATAACCCACAGTCATTTATAGAGATTTGGAGATTTTTGAGATTTAGTCATTCATTTTGGATAGTTTGTACACTTGGTATGCATATGAAACTTCACAGAAGTCTCCAGATCATTCATATGGGATGTTCTGTAAAGCTTTACTTTTCTGTACTACAGTAACTAAGAGGGCGGAGCTTAGCGGAGGTGTCAGTTCACCACTGGAATTAATTTCTCGCTAAATGCCATACATGAGTATTAATGCACTTGTTCTTTCTCATTCCTCTGCCTGTGGTTAGAGAGGGAGTGCTTTCTGTGGGTCATTGTGCTGTAGAGCATTGATCTGTGTGCTGCTGTCTGACTCATTCTCTCACAGTCTCTCCAAGAGCCACGCTGAATGACCTTGAGCAGGGACCGCTCTATGTTTATACATGATTGACCAATGAGGGGCCTGGCCAGACATAGCGTGCGCAGATGTATGTGTCACACATCTATCCATCTACCCGTCTGCCTGTCTGTCTGTTCTTCTACCTATCTGTTTGTTTGTTTGTCTGTCTGTCTCTGTCTGTCTGTCTGTCTGTCTGTCTGTCTATCTATCTGAAATTGAATTTACCTACATCTGGGGTTGGTAAGATATTTTAATATTTTTGAAAGAAGTCTCTTATGCTCACCAAGGCTGCATGTATTTGATCAAAATCACATTAAAAACTGTAGTATTGTTAAATATTTTTTACAATTTAAAGTAACTGTTTACTATTTGAATATATTTTAACACTTAATTTATTCCTGTGATGCAAAGCTGAATTTTCAGCATCATTACTTGTCTTCAGTGTTACATGACTCTTCAGAAATCATTCTAATAATAACTTGCTGCTCAAGAAACATTTCTTATTATCAATGTTGAAAACAATTGTGCTGCTTAAATTTTTTTGTGGAAACCATGATGATTAGAATTCAAAAGAACTGCATTTAGTTGGAATAGAAATGTTTTGTAACATTATAAATATCTTTACTGTAACTTTTGATCAATTCAATGCATCCTTGCTGAACAAAACTTGTGATTAAAAAATAAATAAATAAAATAAAACACTGACCCTAAACTTTTCCACTGTAGTGTTGTAGTGTGTGTGTGTGTGTGTGTGTGTGTGTGTGTGTGTGTGTGTGCATGTATGGGGCCATTACCTTAGTCTCTGTGTCCACTGTGGCACCATGATTAACCAGCACTTCTGATACATTGACTTTATCCTCTTGAGCCGCCAGATGAAGAGGGGTCAGTCCACTCTGACACATATATTCATTAACCAAATTAGTGACATAACCAAACAGATGTGACACATCAAGCATAAATGAAGCATCCATTAATCAGTGTAGGTCACTCTTACTGACCAAGCTGACTGTAGCCATAATTTGACACTGGTGACCTTGAAGTGTATTAAGCAATAAATATGGCCAGTTTTGATCTGATGTTGGTTTTTGTTTTCAGTATAATGTTAATAATTATGCTACTACTTTCAATAGCATGTTAAAGTATATGCACAAGTCAAAATAAAAGGTTTTTAAGGTTACAAGGACTTCACAGATATCATTTCCTGTTAAATATTTCACTACCCAAAAGGCAAATGTCACATAAACTAAAAAATATTATAATAATGTAGAATTGAGGAATAGCATCTTAAAATAATTGAGCTTTTTTTTTTTTACCTTGTTTCCCAGATTGATGGCAGTTTCACGGGCGATCAGGAGCGTGACCATGTCAACGTTGCCCTCCTGGGCTGCCAGGTGGAGAGGACTGATGCCCTGGCGTGTCGCGGCATTGGTATCAGCCCCGTACTCGAGCAGTGTGGTCGCTATCTCCATCTGGTTCTTCTTGGCAGCTATATGCAGTGGCGTATAGCCATTCTGGGAGGGGTCATAATATATATTTGATCTATATATAAATATATATATATTTTTTTCATATATATAAAAAAATGAAATATATAACTATATAAAGTAAAACGATTTTTATGATTATTTTTAACTAGAGTTGTAATATATATATATATATACAAACAATAAAAATATATAAAGATATACATTCAATATTGACAAAGGACAGGACTGAAACATATAAAAATGTATATATTTTTTGTCTAGTCCTACACAGCACTAACTTGCACGCTGCCAAACCACTATAACCACACTAAAACCTTAGATTTATGACATTTCCGAAACAGAAACATGTTGACAGCAGTGCTTTGCTTCTAACCTCACTGACTGAGTGGAACAATGGTTGAAAGGTGGAGAAAAGCAGTCTGAGTGCAAGAAAACAATCTTGTTTCTTAACAGCTAAGGTGTCAGCCAGTGAGGTCAATGAACAGCGGTCCCGTCCAAACCGCAAGTCAGTTAGTGTTCTCCACATGCCAGATCTAACTGTTCTTTGTGGAGGAACAAAGGCAGTATCTGGGTCACTGTATTTGTTTAGGGTTTACATTGAGCCCTTTCAGGGTGGACAAAACAACGCAAACGGTTTAAAAGCGTGAATACTTGGACTCTCTATTCAAGTTCATACAAAAAAACAGGGGAAAAAACATGATGGATACAATTAAACATAGGCTTGTGTGTTAAGACTAGGAGAGAACTGATTCTGTAAACTTCCAGATCTCTATGCTCTGTTCCAAAACATAGTGAGCGGCCTATGTAGACGACATCATACGACATCGTAGGCCTACTCTTGACACGAATGCTGTTAAAAAATTATTATGCTACCTCTAAAGAAACTTCTTTTCGCCAAATTCTGAGAAAAAAATGAATCACATACACAGTCTAATTCACAGAAAAGTCATTTCCAGAATGTACTGCACAAGCTCAGTGAAAAAACAAACCCAAGATGGACTAAGTGAGAGATACATACTATATAATTCATTCAATATGGATAAATAATGATTAAAAAAATAGGACAATTTACACAGTATTTCTTGGGTCTCTTAACATTGTCGCATCATTAGCTTAGCCACATGCTAACATCAGTCCCTACTGTCTCCTGTACAGTGTGATATTTTGTGAAACACAAGTTACTGCCTATGTTGATGTTCCAAATTGGTTAGGCTGCTTCCTTAGAAGGCCTAGTTGCCTATGTAGGCAGTAGATAACGAGGCAGCTCTTTAGAACAGAGCCTACAGTACATTTTTATTACAGATGAATCAGACCACATTTTTTTCCATTGATGATGTTTTCAACGCAACTAGCTGGAACTTGATAATTTTTATTTAAATTTTTTAGTTTGCAATCATTTCCTGCAAAGATTACAGAACTGACTGGCAGATCTCAGAGAAATCATGACAAACCCCAGAAGCTTGGGTGACCGGAAACAGGACTGATATTTATTTTAGGCATAATTCACTCATTTATTTATTCCTCATGTCATTTCAAACCTGCATGACTTTCTTTTTTCTGTGGAGCACAAAAGGGATTATTTTGAAGGAAGGTCATGCTGCTATTTTCCATGCAGTGAAAACATTAAGCGACCAATGACTTTCAGTTTCAAAAAAGAACAACATTTTGTGTTCTGCTGCAGAAATAAAGTCAAACAGGTTTGAACTGATTTATAAATAAGGTAAGTAGATAAGTAAATAATGACAGAACTTTCATTTTTGGGTGATCTATCCCTTTAAAGGAATAGTTCACCCAAAAATGAAAATTTGCTGACAAATTACCATCCAAGAAGTAGATGAGTTTGTTTCTTCATCAGAGCAGATTTGGAGAAATTTAGCTTTACATCACTTGCTCACCAATGGATCCTCAGTGAATGGGTGCCGTCATAAAGAGATGTTCTGATGAAGAAAAACTCATCTACATCTTGGATGGCATGAGGGTGAGCAAATTTTCAGTTTTGGGTGAACTACTGTATTCCTTTAAGTGTCAAAACAACTTCAACCACCAAGTACATCAGTTTTCAAGAACTTCCTTTTTTTCAAAGCAATAAAATGTGTGTAAGCTTACCATCCTCTGTGGTTGCATTGGGTGGACTAGAAGTACAATGACGAAAATGATCAAGAATGTGGGGTGGAGGTGGTTTTGTGTGACCATGTGTGCAGCCGTTTGGTTTGGAGCCATGTTTCTTCATTTGTGTGTGTGTGTGTGTGTGTGTGGTTGCCTTTGGATGAGATTTGCATGTACTAGTTGAGAAACTGTGGTTCACAAGGGTTTCCTGATACCTTCGCTGCAGCGTGCGGAGATGCTCCTTGGTCCAACAGAAGGAGGGCCACTTTCTGGTTATCGTAGTGTGCAGCAACATGCAGTGGTGTTAGTCCACTCTAAAAACACATACATACACACATAGATATACAACTATTATTGGCCAAGAGCTCAAAGGTGGGGTGTGTGAAACAGGTGCCATCATAAATCAATCAGCTTTTACATCTGGACATTGGAGAAGAGTACATTTAGCCAGAACATATTAGTGAATGAAACATCTGGAACTGGAACTGATAGTATGTATCCTGATAGCATACAAATGCCTCTTTTCATCTGGAAGATGTCTTTTTTAAAGCGTTCACTAGCTGCCAGGATTTAGAAAGACATTCAGCAGAGGTTTTACAACATTTATAACACAGAATATGTGTAAAACAACTTCTTAAAAGACTTATTAGTTAAAACATGTTTTAAAAAATAACATGTATGGATTTGCAGATGATCTCTGCACCATAAGT
Organism: Sinocyclocheilus rhinocerous; assembly: GCF_001515625.1. NCBI lineage: Eukaryota > Metazoa > Chordata > Actinopteri > Cypriniformes > Cyprinidae > Sinocyclocheilus > Sinocyclocheilus rhinocerous. The sequence continues at coordinate 290,786 of NW_015661988.1, read as the reverse complement.
GTGCTTATATAGTGACTACATTTTTAATGGTAATAGGGAAATGTATTTATAAACAGTTCTACAAAATATTAGCATTACGCACATGATGTTGTTTATATGTATTAAAGACCCTATGAATGTTTTAAATGCATACAGCTGCTTTTAATTTCTTGAGGTTTTAATGGTGCGGTCACACTTGATTTTGTGTTTCATTCACTTCCATTCATACACATGCAAATGCACGAAAGAGTTGGAATGAGAGTTTACTTTAAGTGTGAACTATATGATAACCAACATTCATTAATGAGTGTACATCTGTCTGTATGTCTTTGATGCACATATATTATGTCAGACTGAAGATTAGCCAGCATAAGCATGCTATTTCTTCTTTGTGTTCAATTTAATTGGCCACAAACTGAGTTGAGAAACAGATGAAACCCTTTTTAGCCACTATACAAAGAATTTTGATTAAATATGTCCAATACCCATGTCTCTCATCCAAAATCCCTCCCTTTCAACAGATGCTTAGAAAGAAAAATGAATGCTTCATTTCTTACCGTGGTCATGTTATCATACCAAAAACCGAAGGATGGCCGTGATGACATAAACTCATACCATAAATCTTGTACATTATAGGTAGTAATCATCAATCTATAACCATTAGTGCAAATAGATACTTTTACCTTTCCAGCTGCATCAGGTGGCGCTCGCTTCTGTAGCAGTAAGTTAGCAACTTCAATCTTCCCGTATTTGGCTGCAACATGCAGGGGAGTGAATCCTTTCTGTAAAGACAAACAGTTCATACTTAGAAATGAAGAAAAACATGTACACTGACTTAAAAAAAAGAAAAACCAAAAGAAAAAAAAGAGAAATTTACACACTAGAATTCAGAGATAAGTCATCCATCGTAACATGCAAAACTGTTGCAACTTTTAGAAAAAAAGTCATTTTGGGTGGGGTTGAAAAATCGCAACTGACATTGGTAAAAAAAAACTGATCTGTGTTGCACAAGTTTCCTTCTGTTAAGTAATACTAAAGAATAAACTTCCGTCCAGCTAGAGATGAAGCACTGCTGTAACCAATCTGGTTTTACACAAGGTAGACCGTATGATATAACATATAACAGTGGCCTGCAGTTCTGGTCAGACAAAGCTGATCTATCAAATGCATTAACAAGCTGAAAATCATACATATATATTTACCGTATTGGCCCGAATATAAGACGACCCTGATTATAAGACGACCCCCTCTTTTTCCAGATGTACCTTTTGGAAAAAGGCTTTTTAAAAACCGAATCTTGTTTTTCCTCAGTAAAACACATTTTGTCTTCAATTATTTTCATATTGCATATTTTTCCTATTTTAATTTTTGTTTTGAAAGTATGGTAAAAACTGGTAAAGCATATACAGTATATATATATATATATATATATATGTAATATTATATTATTATTATTAGTTGACATGAAAATAATACCAAATATAATATAATTTATTATTTCTTTTATATTTTGATATAAAATGTGAGCATTTGATGAGATTTACTCAAAATTATAGATCCAAAACTAAAACAGATTCTTTAATAACCACCTTTTCTTCTTCATAATCTCTGATCCTAATTTAGTGTCATAATGTTTATTTTATTTTGTAACCTCAATTTTCAGGTTTTTATGCTGCATTTATGAAACTGGGAAATGTCGAAGTTTAGTTGATCTGGAGATTGCAGTTTCTGAAGGCCAGCATACCATATGCCTTACTAACCTGAACAATTATTACAGACACAGAACAAACTAATCCAATGACAGCTGTGTTATCGGAGGGAAACTCTGCTCTGCGGCGAATGGAGTCGTGGAAAACACCATCAATTCATTGGCCTTCCTCAGCACATTCCCACACTGTAACACTTGGCAGCCTCTCAGTGATGTCTGTCTAGTATTTTATGTCTATCACAATCACACAGCAGGTGGACACTGGGGAAATCTTTTATTTCTACAGCTTGAAAATAGCTGCTGAGAGTCGCTGTGGTCAAGGCTGAGTTTTATTGGACGACAAAAAAGTTAAGCTAGTGTATTGCTTTTAGCAGTTTACAAATTTAGACATATATAGTCTCTTCTGGGAAACAAACTAGTATTGGCTCATTTTGCATCTTGTGCTTGAGTGTAATCCATTGTTTTGTTCAATCAAATGCTCTCCAGAATGTAATACTGCACTGAAAAAAAAAAAACGTAAAACAACTGTCATTTATTTAAAGTGCAATTTTATACTGGTCTAATCAAAAATCATGGTTTCTTTTAATATGATATATATTTTAAAAAGACATCACAATACAGACATCACAACTCTTTCTTTTAATAGTAAGTAAACTAAAACATTGAGTAATAAAACGTGTTTAATTCTGCTTTCATATTATAGCTAATTTAACTTTTATGGTGAAATTAAGTTGTAAAAAAACAAAATAATTATTATATTGAACTACATTAATTAACATTTTGGCTCCTCTCTAAAAATATGTTGATTAAGTATGGTCTATATAATAAAAAATATTTTTATTCTGTGTAAATGCTTGTTTTGTGTGTGTATGTGCATGTGTGTTTGAGAAAATAAGTATTTTTCATTAATATTGATCAAAATTTTAATTTGAGAAAACGAATAAATTTGACTAACAAATTAGAGTATTTTATAAATTGGTTCAAAGTATCACTTTTCATTATAATGACTCCTGGCTATTTACAAAATAAACTTCCTGTTTCAATAGGAAATATATCAATACATAAAAGGGAACTGCACTTGGCAAGCCATCACATAAGGTCTTTATTGTAAAGCCTGTATATTTCCTGTCTTAACTAGAAAGAAAAGATGTCCTGTTATCCATGCAATCTGACAGATGATGTTTTAGCATGAGTGTAGGCGAGCACCAATCTAGTCCATGGACCTTTATTCACTATGAAATGTGGAAATGAAAGCCCTGCGCTCAATAACATAATGAGAACAAACACCAAAAACGAATACAACCCACATGCAGCAACTCCGAATGATCCGAAACATCATCAAATGTTCCTTAATAATGGACATGATGTCAACCATGTTGTTCCGTAAAAGCATTTTGTAATATATTCCATGTAATGGAAATATAACAGCATACTGCTAGCAAAACCCTCTGTCAGCATGGCAGGTTGGTGAGCTATCGTGATGGATGAGATGACCTTTCTTTAATGTGCAAGAGTTGCAAACCCATCACTGACTTTGATTTGGTCAGCTAAAATGTTCAGGGTGGAGATGTAAAGCATTTCATATACAAAACATTTAGTAAACGCTGATTTACGTTCAAGCCATGATTTAACACTGCTGTGTGATAAATACTAACACTAAACGTGTCAGGATACATGATTTATGCCAGTGATGAACTGCTGTGTATTAGTGTTGGGATATCTATCCAGCTATCTGAACTTAATTCCGAGAGGTTTCATGATGAGCTAGAGGTGTTCACAAATCATTTCACACACTGCATTAGTTTTCATTAGTTGTTCGCACAAACAGCAATTTGTTAATTTTTGAAAGAAAGCAGATTACTTGTCAAAACAAAATGACATTTTTTTTTAGCATTTTATTTTGTTGATTTGAAGTGTACTTTTTATTTATTAAAGGGGTCAAGTTTTCAAGTTTTCCGTTTTCTTTGGAGTGTTACAAGCTGCTTGTGAATAGATAAGATCTCTAAAGTTGCAAAGACTAAAGTCTCAAATCCAAAGAGATATTCTTAATAAAAGTTAAGACTCGTCCACGCCCTCCTAAAACACCTCGTTTAAACACGCCCCCACATATCTACATCACTGTGTTGGAAGATTTGCATAACACCGCCCAAATGTTCACGCAAAGAAAGAAGGTGTATCTTTTATTCTCTCTTTTATTCCCAATCAAATGCTCTCTAGAATCCGAAGCGCCCGCCCCCTACACTATAAAATAGACGCTGAAGCCGCGGCTGAAATCGGTCACTTGTCCACAGAATTTGTATTTTCTGTACAGTGAATGGCACGTAGTGCACTATATAGGGGACAGGGAACGATTCAAACAGTGTAAATATGCTTTCCATTGAGGAAAAAAAGAAGTCTGGTTTCGCGCTGTGTCATGCTAACCACCACATCATAAACACATTTCATTACACCAAATACACAAAATAATGTTATTTTTTAGCAACATCATACATTTTGCCAAACTCTGCATACAGTAAATTCTATTTTTTTCCAATTTGAGATTCCATCTATGTGTTCCGCATTGCAGAAATCATAGGTTCCTAACTCTAATGTAGCACATTTAGTTTTAAATTATTACTATTCAAAATATAATTTCTTGGTAGTTCTTTGGGTTGGGCTTGTTCATTGTAAAGTAAAGGGCAAGACACACATCTGCAAAGTGATTCGCTTTACTGAATAATCAATTTGAAACGGCCTCCTGTCTGAGCGATATAACACTTTGTCAGCAGAACACAGCTCACATGCTCAATTTATTCATAATAAAATTCATTTACTGATTCATTACAAACACATCTGCAGCTTGATGAGGGAGGGGGCTGTCTGCTCCATTAATAGAAACCAAATAGAAAGAAATCAACATCCCATCACAAGGGATGTCACAGACGAAGCAAAATGTTGGCGAACTTGTGGAATGGATGCAATCAAACAATCTTGTTTAAAGAACAAGACCATAGAAAATAGCAGGCAGGGCTCACTGAACAGCACAAAGTGGATCAGTTTAACAGTGTGATCAAAGTATGATCTATTTTGATTCATTGAAACCACATCAACGTTAGTCAATCTGAAATAAAATACATTTCTGAAACAAGATATACCACAGAAATATGATGCATTGTAACACTACGACCAAGGATTGTTAAAATTGGCGAATGCTATTTTCTTTCCCATGTTGTATGCATTTCCTGAAACAGTGTTAATTGATAAATGAAGTTGAAACTGGACATATTGATGGGCTCATCCTTTTTTTTTGTTTTACCACAAATAAATAAACAAATAATAAGAATTTATATTACAAGTAAACATTATATAATAAATGTTAAATATTACAAGTAAAATTAAATTGGGAAAAAATAAACTTTGGAGATGGGCTCATTTTGTTTGTGAGAGTCTATAAGATCACATACATTTTTACATCATAAATTGTGTTCAGATTGCATACTTTCTTGGAGAAAGATGAGGGAGGATAAATCTTTCAGGTGAAATCAGATCAATCCATATTTCTTAGATTTAACACTTTCTGTGGATAAAGTGCCATTGGATGTATTTCACGGCGCACAATTTACTCTAGTGTGACAGATTGGACTCATCTCACAATAAAAAGGTTTTAAGTCTTGAATGTTTTCATTTGTACTATATTGCAAAACAGAGACTGAACTTTGTTGCTAAACCCTTAGATCTTTGAAAAGATGTATAATTTGTCAACTTTAATTTCCTTCACCTATTTTTCACCTTCTCACAAGGTACACCTTTGTACCTCTTTTACCCATAAAGGATGCATTTAAGTACCTTAAAGGTACATATTAGTACTCAAAATGTACATATTAGTACCTAAACGGTAAATATAGACTAAATGGTACACCCCAGTAACAGCTTTTGTACCTTTTTTTCTGAAAGTGTAGTCTTCTGTATATAGTAAATGTAAACAAAAGTAAACAAAGTGTGGGTATCATGTGTATTAAGAGGTTAAAAATAGCCTAGCTGGCAGCCAAATCTTCACTGATTATCTAACCACAAATTACAAGTTTCATGAATCATCCAGCTTTGTTGGTGTGACTGACCTTGGTAGTGATGCCAAGAGATGCTCCGTTGTCCAGCAGGATGGATGCCACATCTTTGTGGCCTTCGCGAGCGGCCAGGTGGAGCGGCGTGTATCCGGATGTGGTGGTGGCATCGGGTGAAGCCCCGTGTTGCAGCAACTGCTGGACTATGTCCGGTTTGCCCAGACGACTGGATATATGCAGTGGGGTATGATCATCCTACACACACACACACACACACACACACACACACACACACCCATGTAAGACTTGTTAGTCTTTTTTTACTTTGTAGAGGTTGTAAAATGCTAGAACTTTTTAATATTTCCTTGCAAGACTGCAGAAATCAATTAAATGAGGCAACGCTAAAGAGGATTGTGGCACTTTTGACAGTCATGTAACCGCAAACAAGCAAATGTTTCCTATTAGTACAGATTGACTGCATTGCATTCCACAGCTATTATACTCCACTTTGAACAATACAGTAAGTGTGTGTGCCTCTAACATAATGCATCACTTTACAAGTCTTTCATATACATACTTATTTCACAGATGGTACTTGACTATTGCACTCTTCCATATAATGTGGTTAATGTTTGACCAGAATTTTTAAACCAGATTTTTTAATTTTCTGCTAAAGTGATTTGTGTGTGTTTTTAGTGTGTTGCTATATGGATGCTAATCTGTTCTGACTGGGTGGTTGCCGGGGCAATGCTCTATGGTTGTTAGGCCGGGCGTACACTATGCACTCTGGAGGTCCTGAGCCATTGCACATGTTACGAGTCAGTTAACCTGATAATAGTGTCAAAGCAGTTGGTACACGGCACTACTGGACTGCACCGCGAGCCGGCGGCAATGAACACGGAGATATGGAGCTTTTCAATGTTCCTGCTATATAGCGTTGGATAGGGAAAAAAAAAAGAAAATAAAAAGATGTGTGTGCAAATGATGTGGTGAATTGCAGAGATAGGTCCTGTTATATGGGGGTATTCAAATGAAAGCAAGAGCACCCTCAGTTGAAGCTATAATAATAATAATAATAATAATAATAATAATAATAATACAGATTTGGCCTGGAGAGTTTCTGAAGAGTCAAAAGTTTCTCTTTACAACGTCTTTTTGCAGCGGTGAGCAATGTAGCCAATCAAACATATCTGTTGATTTCTTGAACGCAATGGCCAATCAGAAGTGTTTATGTTAGAATCCACTCAACGCTCGCAAAGCTGGAGTTTTGTCCACTGCTGAATTCTGCACGCTCGCGAATCACCTCATTATTTCAAAGTGTAGATGCAATGTAAAAAGAGAGATTCATTGACAGAACTTTCTGAGATCGTGATGAAGTAAGATGAGTGAGTGATTATTAAAGGAGCGCTCTTTGCTCGATAGCAATGATTGGCACAAAATATATGTGAAAATAGATGTGCACCCTCACTCTTTTCAGAAGCACCTTCAGTGGAGCACATTCAGCAGAAAACAGCATAGCCATTCCTTTCAACAAAAACAACTAGAGAGATTTGTGTGTGTGTGTGTGTGTGTTTGTGTGTGTGTGTGTTTGTGTGTGTGTGTGTGTGTGTGTGTGTGTGAGACGGTGTATCCGCACGATATGGGGTCGTCTAGTAGCCACTGAGCTATAATAATATACATAGATCTATCGTATGTAATGTGGTTGTAATATGGAAGAGCCTATACACTGGTCAAAATCGGGCTGACTCCCGAATTTTTTAAGCATGTTTAAAATTCATTGGGAGCTCAGGAGGTGCTCGGCTCTGCTCGGCTCATAAATTTCTCTCACACGATGCGAGGCACGACCATACGAGCATCAACGACTTCCACGCGATTTTTCCCATCTGAGAAAATATGAGCTCGTACGATAGCAAAAATTGCACCGTCACACCCATTTCAGGAATTGGAGTCTCTACTATTTAGCTAATGATCTGAATCATGTGTGTTTGTTTAAAGAGAGACATGGAAAACATACAGTGTTGGGGGGGCTCCAGGAATGTGGTTGGGAACCCCTGTTCTAGCGGGTTGGTTGCTAAAATGGTGCTGAGCATGTTGATACAATGTTTCTAGTGTGTTTTCTGGTTGCTAGAGTGTTACTAGGTGGCTGCAAAGGTGTTTTGATTGGTTTTAGCACGTTGCTATGCAGTTTTCCTAGGATGTGCCAGGTGGTTCCTAAGATATTCTGAGTAATGTTGTGTGTGTTGCTACAATGCTGCTAGTGTTCTGAGTGGTTGCTAAAGTGTTGTGTGTAGTTTTAATTGTATTGCTATATGGTTGCTAAGGTGTTCTGATTGGGTGGTTGCCAGGGCAATGCTCTACAATTGTTAAGGTGTTCTGAGTGTTTTTAGCATGTAGCATGTTGGGTGATCTAGCGGGTTGCTAAAATGGAGCTGAGCATGTTGCTACATAGTTGCTAGTTTGTTATTAATGGTTGCTAGAGTGTTACTAGGTGTCTGAAAAGGTGTTTTGAGTGGTTTTAGCACGTTGTTATGCGTTTTTTCTAGGGTGTGCTAGGTGATTGCTAAGATACTCTGAGTGATGTTGTGCATGTTGCTACATGTTGCTATTGTTCTAGATGGTTGTTACCACTTTGTTTGAAGATTGCTTTTGTGTGGTTTTTAGTGTGTTGCTATACGGTTGCTTCTGATTGGGCGGTTGCCAGGGCAATTCTCTATGAATGTTAAGGTGTTCTGAGTGGTTTTTAGCATGTTGCTATGTGAATGTTAGGGTGTTCTGAGTAGTTGCTTTGTGACTCAAATCAAAAGAGCCCACGATTATGTCTCTCTTCAGGCCCTCATTCAGTACAAGTGGGATTTGTTTAATCTGTTTATCATCTGCCAGACAAAAATTATATATCTACGAAATACAACAACACACCTCTCCTCAACAAGTTGCACGACTGGAGCAAACTACATGCCGAACTTTAACATTTAGGGGTTAGGGGTTTATCCAAATCACTAATAAATCAGCACATACTTAGACTCATATCTCTCGCTCACCTTGGCTTTGGCGTCCACATCTGCTCCATTCGCCACCAGGAATTTCACCACGTTTGCCTGTCCTGCCCTGGCAGCCATATGGAGTGCCGTCTCTCCTCTCTAAAACACACACAGAGGAAGCTTCTGGAAAAAAGGTACTACTGTGTTTGGACAGTAAGTCTTTGTGTGTGCACAGCTCTTTCATCAGACTCTGCCCCTCTGCCCAAACTGTTTTGCTTTCTTTGTTTTGACTGCCTCGATGAGCTGCACCCCAACAAAGCCTAAAGCATGTTTCTACGGTATGTATATATATATATATATATATATATATATATATATATATACAGTATATATAGTGAATTATTGGAGTATGTTTTACAAGAAAATACTATTTCAGGTTTCCTACTTCAAAATCTCATGTTTCATTACTTGTATTATTTGCTGTTGCTTGTTTGTGAGATTTGTGCAATTTCTGATTGAAAATTGTTTCTACATCAATTCTTTTTTTACTGTATTAACCCCCACCCACCACCACCACACTGGTCAATTATTATGAAATAAGGCATTTTAGATAAACTAACCCCTAAACAGCACATAAAAACAAATAAAATGTCGGTCGCTTTACATTTCAAGGGATAGTTCACCCAAAAATGAAAGTTCTGTCAATTTTTTTTCCAACCCTGTACGTGTTTCCTCCTTCTGCTGAACACAAAAGAAGATATACTGAAGAATGTTGGTAGCCAAACAGTTCACGGTAGCCACTGACTTCCATAGTATTTTTCTATACTATGGAAGTCATCTGCTCCATTCGCCACCAGGAATTTCACCACGTTTGCCTGTCCTGCCCTGGCAGCCATATGGAGTGCCGTCTCTCCTCTCTAAAACACACACAGAGGAAGCTTCTGGAAAAAAGGTACTACTGTGTTTGGACAGTAAGTCTTTGTGTGTGCACAGCTCTTTCATCAGACTCTGCCCCTCTGCCCAAACTGTTTTGCTTTCTTTGTTTTGACTGCCTCGATGAGCTGCACCCCAACAAAGCCTAAAGCATGTTTCTACGGTAACAGTGGCTCGCTGTTGGCCCACTGTCTGTCTGATGGGGAACAGTCGAGCATGATTACAGTCTGACTGTACTCTAATTACAGTAGACTGAGGAGATCCAACCTGCAGTCAGACGTATGTTTAAGCACATGGACGGAGACTGTTATTACCCTAGAAGGCTTTATTAAACGGGAGACCAAACCAATGTGGCAAGCAATGACACGTTCCAGAGAGGAACACGGCTGGCCTCTGGGGCTTCGCTCAAATATTTTTTTGTTTTACTTTGTTTTTTTTTCATTATTCAAAGGAAACTTGTAAAATGGTTTGTTTGGTGCTGGTGGGGTTGGGGATGGCTGTACTCACCACATTCATCGTGTTAGGAGATGCTCCGTGATTTGTCAACTGAGTCACAATGTTTTCATGGCCCATAAAAGCGGCCACATGAATCGGCGTGAGTCCAGACTGCCAGAGACACAGAAATATGCAGCTTTGAAGCACTGGGAACTGGTCGCTAAAGCAAATATTACCTCATTTCAAAACGATGTTTCATTACTTGTATTATTTGCTGTTGCTTGTTTGTGAGATTTGTGCAATTTCTGATTGAAAATTGTTTCTACATCAATTCTTTTTTTACTGTATTAACCCCCACCCACCACCACCACACTGGTCAATTATTATGAAATAAGGCATTTTAGATAAACTAACCCCTAAACAGCACATAAAAACAAATAAAATGTCGGTCGCTTTACATTTCAAGGGATAGTTCACCCAAAAATGAAAGTTCTGTCAATTTTTTTTCCAACCCTGTACGTGTTTCCTCCTTCTGCTGAACACAAAAGAAGATATACTGAAGAATGTTGGTAGCCAAACAGTTCACGGTAGCCACTGACTTCCATAGTATTTTTCTATACTATGGAAGTCAATGGCTACCGTCAACTGTTCGGTTTCCATCATTCATCAAAATAACTTATTTTGTGCTCAACAGCTCAAAGAAACTCATAGAGTTTTTTAACAAATTGTAAATGGCAGAATTTTCTTTTTTGGGTGAACTATACCTTTAAGTAGACGGTTCTTGGCCAAAATAAGCTGTAAAGTGTACCAGACCTTATTCCTATAGTCAAAGGTCTGGATATGAAACTTTGAAACATTCCACTTGTTAATGCAAGACTCACCAGTGCTTTGGCATTAGGATTGGCCTTCTTGTCCACAAGGACCTTGGCAACTTTGTAGTGTCCGCAGTGTGCAGCGACATGCAGGGCTGTCAGGTAATCGTTGGTGACGTCATCCACGGGCACTTCATGATGAAGCAAGAGCTGAACGCTGTTCAGATGATCTCCTTGCGTGGCCATGTGCAATGGTGAAAGGCCATTCTGTTGAATCACACAACAATTTATGTTATGCCGAAATAAAATAACTGAAGAACTTTCACTTATCAATTCTCTATTTTTCATTTGGCATCTCATAGGAATCACAGATGGATCAAATCTAAAACAGTGTTCAATCTTTCTAAGAATTCAGAGAAGCAAAAGTAAACTTTGAAAATCTAATAGAGCCATAATCCCCCCTTTAAAAGGACATTTGGGGTAAAACAGCGAGAGAATATTTATACGTCACTATTTGTGCTAAAACAATTGCTCCATTGTGACACTAATCGGCTGGGATATTATCTAATTTGGCGAGAAGTCTGTGACCATGTTTCGCTTTGCTTTCAGATTCCAGGAAAGTGTTCAGTGATGCAATGGAAAAATAGAAGAAAAAATGATATCGTCACATCTGCATACACTTAAAGGAACGGTTCATTCAAAAATTATATCATTCACTCGCCATCATGTCATTCCAAACCCAAATAACCCTTACTAGAACACAAAAACGTTTAATAGGGGTTTAAAAGACAATTTGTATTCACTAATATTTGCATTTATGCATTTAGCAGACACTTTGATCCAAAGCGACTTACAAAAGAGTAACAAAAGCTGAACTGGATTGAGTTGAACTAAGGCTACGTTTACACGACAATGATGTAGTCAAAAACTGAAAAGTTTTTCCCTTACGTTTTAAAAAAAGTTTCACGTATACACGACAATGTTTTCAAAACGATTCTCATTTACACATATCCGCGAAAACGGCCAAAAACGCTATATTACGTATGCCAGGCCAGTAGTTGGCGCTGTCACCTTGTTAGTAAACAGTACCTGTATGGAAGTGACGATTATATGTTGTATATAATGCGTCTCCGCTGTTGGTTGTAATATTGGTGAAGTAAATCCACACTTTGCTGAAGAAGCGTTAGCAAACTCTTGAGCAGCAACAACAGTACCATGTACTCCGCCATTGTTGTGTATGTTTGTTCGCGCTCGCCTTTAAAATCGACACGTACTGCGCATGTCTACATACCTAACACGTACTACACACGCGCATGACGTCACCGTTTTCAAAGATTCCTTACTGTCATTGATACGGCTGTTTTCTCCTGCGGTTCTCATATGTGACAAAGAGCAAGACACATTAATGCAGCCCACTCAATTATCACCCATTTTACACAGTGGCCATAATAACATAACTTTAATAACCTGTACAGTATGTTTGTTCAGCGCTGATGTGATTGAGTTCAATTAAATGCAATGAATTGCCACACTGTAAATAGTATTTATTTTTTTGGCTATGTTGAATAAATTATAAAAACATGTCTATTAACGCACGTTTCTTTTTTTTTTTTTTTTTTTTTTAAACAACGGCATATTTGATTGAAATGCTTTACATCTCACTCGATTGTCAAATGCTTGATTTCTATGTATGGAAACCCATTTCTGCCTCGGATTAAAGTTTAAAATAAGAAATAAGTCACAATGTGAAATGTAAAGTTGCAAATGCTGAGAAATACAGTTGCAATTGTGAAATGCGGTATTTTGCAAGTACAAGAAATAATAACAATTACTAGAAACAAAGTTACCACTGCAAGAATTAAAGACACATTACCAGATATGAGATCTGAAATTACACTGTGAGAAATAAAGTCAAATTGTACATTTTAAAGTTGCAATTATAGGAAATCAAGTCACTATTTTGATATATAAAGTCGCGTTGCAAATTATAAAGTGACACTTTGTTAGTTTTATAGTTGCATTGTCTGACAAATGTGCAATTATGAGAAATAAAGTTGCAATTGCATAATATAAAGTCGCAATTGGAACATATAAGTCACAAATAAAGTCAAAATTCTGAACTATAAAGTTGCAAAAACCTTTTCTGAGGTGTAAACAGGCTTTGTAATCTCATTTAACAGCACATTATTTCCATCTGAGGCATAGGAACAATCAGAAATGTAGTAGGGCCATTTTATAAACCTTATCAACTTGGGTCATGAATATTAATTAGGTGACATAATATTCATATCAACTTGGCTCATGAATATTAATTAGGTGACATAACATTTATATTTTGCTGATTTGTTCTGAACATGCAGTCGGCTGGTCTTAAAGGCATTGTTCTTCACACCTTAAGCAAGTAAAATAAAACTTTATAATAAATAAATATGTCCCAAAAAGTTGGGTGGGACAAAAGTCTCTCCAATTATAATGGTTGCTACGACCCTGGTTTCCACAGACAACCAACATTTCTTACGAAGGCATAAACAATATTTCTTACATTAGGAGTTATTAAGCTGTTGATTAAAAGAGACCACAGTGTACAGCAAAGCAAGCTCTGCAAATAGAAAAAAACTCTCTCTCACCTCAGTCACAGCCTGAATGGACGCTCCGTGTTTCAGCAGCAGCTCCATCACTTTAATCCTGTTCTTCTTGCAAGCGATATGAAGTGGTGTAAAACCATTCTACAGAGATAAAAAAGAGATTCTGGTGGCTTTTACTCCAGCTTACTAATGAAAATCGGGTTGCTTTTTCCCCATAACCAGATGACTGAAGAGTTAACAAAGCTTTGTTTCCAGACGAATGAAAACACGTGGCTCCTGCTGCTCTATGCTTGGCAGACTTGTCTTTCTAAAGTTTTCTTTCTTTCTTCCTTCCTTTTTTCCTCATAAAGTGCAGAGACACGCCCGTTCTGTAACCATTACTTCAGAGCATGACAGTATTCACTGCGCTCTTTGCCAAAAGAGGCTTTTTACAGATTGCCATGGTGCTGTGCAGAAACAAAACATGTTACATGTTCATGATCTTCCCTCCAAGTTCTCACATATAAAATTTGGAGGGAACCATCTAAGGTGGAAGCCAAAGAGGGAAAAAAAGGAATCTGGGATTTTACGAGACTATTTAGTTCTGTTTATCTGATGCATATTGCACACAAAGCTGGAAAGCACTTTTTTAAAAATCTGACTGACTGATTGTAAATTGTAAAAGAAAATGTTTTTTCAAAGTTGTATATATATACAGTGGGTACGGAAAGTATTCAGACCCCCTTACATTTTTCACTCTTTGTTATATTGCAGCCATTTGCTAAAATCATTTAAGTTAATTTTTTTTCCTCATTAATGTACACACAGCACCCCATTTACACGGAAACGACAACGGTGGCGTTTTCAAAAACTTGCACTTTGAAACCCGTTTTCAAAAATATGCGTTTTCAGTCCCCAAAATGCCGTTGTCATGTAAACGAACAGTCAAAACGCATAAAAAGTTTCCCGTTTTTGGCTGAAAACGTTGTCGTGTAAACGGCCCATTAAATGAACTGAATAATGACACTATTGTCTTCTGTAAAAATATTATAAAATAAATACATTTATTGTTTCATAATTTATGGATTTTGCAACATTAACACTGCTGTTTTCTTGTTTATTATTGTAAAGCTGCTTTAAAACAAATTGTATTGTATAAAGTCCTATATAAATAAATCGGACAAGACAAAAGGAGATGCTTAGCTAAATGTCCAGGCTGCACTTTTCCATATAACAAAAGTGAACGGACACAATCATGAAAATAGCAGCATGAACATTCTTCAAAATATCACCTTTTGTGTTCCACAGAAGAAAGTAAGTTTGGAAAGACAAGAGGGTGATTAAATGACGACAGAATATGCATTTTTAAGTGCAAAACATCAGCATATCTAACCTTTGTCTTAGAGAGGATGGGTGCTCCACGATCTAGTAACATCTCAACTACTTGCTCATGACCGCTCCTCGCTCCACAGTGTAAAGGTGTCAGGCCGTCCTGGAGGTTTGAAAACAAACACACATATTATACACTGCCCCACTGGCAGGTGCCAGAATCTTCAAACATCAGCCATCATTAACATCACAATCCCTCCCAGTATTACCGACATGTGTCAATATGTCAAACACACAATGAAAGGTAGTGTTCCACTACTGGAGACAAAGAAGAGCACAACATCTGCATGCAATTTCTCTTCGACAGTGGTGCCAAACTCATGTAACCCGAGGGCTGCAGTTATCATTTATTAGAATCGAACGGCATGAATTATCCCTTCCAAATAAATTCCCTGTTCATCTTGAAAAGCATCTTGTGCTTCTAAGAAAGCAGCTGAAACTGGCCACAAATTAACAGCAACTGAATTTGTTTCCTCTGAAACTTTACATGTATTTTTTTTCTTTCCAAGTCTTTATAAACTATACAATACACACATGCCATTGTGCAATAAATGTGCTCACTTCCTCTGATGACTTAAATATAGAGCTGGAAAAGAAAGACTTCTTGCGGCACTGACCTTGGTTTTGGCGTCAATTCGAGCTCCTCTCTCCAGCAGCAGCCTGACCATGTTGGCATTTCCTCTTTTCGATGCCACATGAAGAGGCGTGATATCATTCTGCCACAATAAAAAGATTGTCAGACACATAATCAAGTTCAAAAGAACAAGGTTGATTACATGTAAACACATACTATATTGGTGCTGTGTGACTGTATAATAACAACTGGCATTTTCTATGTATATCTGATGAACTAATAATACATTTTCTATAGATAATCACAAAAACTATTTTTAAAGGAAGAATTTCTATTCATTGAAAAATAGCGCACTTTCCCTTTAAACATTGCTTATTTTGGTTAAATTGTTCTTTCGGTAATATTTATTAGTCAGAAAACAGAATTCTTCAGTTACAATGTTTGTGATTTGAGGTATAAAGTTTTTGCAACTGTCCTTTTATATGTCCTTAATATGGTCCTGATTATTTGGCTAATACAAACGTCAAAAAGAACAATGGCTAAATAATATAACTTAATAGCAACAGCAAATACGATGTTAAAAACTTAATTTTCACTTTAAATGTTTCTTATTCATTGACAAGGAGGTCAACAATCACAAGGAGTATAAAACACTTTTATTTCTGTATCAATGTTGAGTGTACATGTATCCAAAATGAGAATATATCAAAATATATACCAAAATATAAATCTACTGTATATACTAAAAACTGTATTTGTGTTGTGAGCTTTTTTTTTTTTTTTTACAAACTGAGGGACAAGTCTGTAGTAAGCAACGGCATGCATTAATGTTTCAACAGAGATCGTTTTATTTTACTATTTATACTTTATACTTTACTAAGCAAACTGATGGTGTCAATTTATTGGAGGTTATTAATTATACCAATCCTCTAAAATCATACATACATTAATACAGCATTCAATAATTTATTGTGTCTTAATTCGTCTACGTATCTGTATTAATATGTTGCTGGTGGCATATAAGCATGATATTAAGTCTTTAGTGAACAAAATATGTTCCATCTTAAAGATTTTTAATAATGTTTCACAAATGAGAGATTCTGTCCAGAGCTGCAGTGGCACAGATGAAGTGCACGTCGTCACACTGTAGACAGAAGTATTGGGATAATAATTCCTCCACTGCTAGGTTTTCCATTTTCCACTCCCTGCTTGCTTGAGAGAAAACCCACTCTGAGCGATCGTGGAGTGAGAGAAAACTTTATTTATTTATTTTAAAGAAACACTGGCATATGGTGATCTGCAACACTTGCACACTGATAAGCATGATACAAACAGTGCTGTGTCCCAGTGCCGTTGTTCAGCAAAACAAATTAGAGGATTGGAAATAACCGCCGTATGACAGCTAATAAATGTCAGAACTCAGCTGCTTAAATTGAGCCAGTGTTGCTCTCAGAACAACAAACGTATCATTCTCCTGAAGCGAAGATAAAACACCTGATCCAGACAACCTTTATGGCACTGCATGCACAGATTGGCCCTGAACTGGTTTAGACTATGTTGACCAGTGTCTCTCTGCCACTCTTTGACCCTGACCCTAATGCCGAGTTCACACAGCACGATTTTCAAAGACGTTGCATCACTGTTGGTTTCACACTGAATGACTATCTGGGGTAGCATTCAGCTGTTGCTGTGTTCACACTGCACGATGGAACGACGACAGGAGGTTACACACTGCATGACTTTACAATAGGAAGAATCGCCGACAGCTCTGTCTGGTGCAGGGTTGCCAGGTTTTCGCTACAAAACCCGCCCAATTACTACTCAAAACTAGCCTATAAAAATCCCCCGTTCGGGTGGTAAAATACACATTTTTTTGGCGGGGTTCTCCTGGTACAATTCACATTCCAGGGCCTAAATATCACGTTATTGGGGTCGCTTCAACCTGCTGACATAAAAAACAACCGGCGGCAATCGCGGATTTGGCAACACTGGTCCGCACACTACGTTTCATATAACTCCTCCCCGAACTTCCCGCTGCCCTGTATCTTGGTCTCTCATTGGCTGTAGGTCATCGCAGATGCGTTTTTCAGTCAGAACTCAATTCACACAGCGTGATTGTGAATCGCCGACAGCTCCAGATATTTAGCATGCCAAATATTTCACTGGGCGTCTGCGACTTGTCGGCGATTCTCTCAGTGTCGGTTCTCGGTGATCGCGTCTTTGATAATTCACACTGCGTGATTGTCACTCGCGTGAACGAGCACCGATTTGCCTCCGATTTCGGGCATTTGTCGGCGATTTCGCAAAACCTGTCGGCTTTTGAAGCACCTTTATTTTTAAGAGTGTGGTCAAAAGTTTGGAGTTTGGCAAGATTTTAGTTTTTTGTTATTTTTGTGTCTCTTATGCTCACCAAGGCTGCATTTATTTGATCCAAAAATACAGTAAAAACAGTAGTATTTAAAAAAAATTATTTTACAATTTAATTGTATTTAATTTATTTTAAATATTTTAAAATGTAATTTATTCCTGTGATGCAAAGCTGAATTTTCAGCATCATTACTCCAGTCTTCAGTGTCACGTGATCCTTCAGAAATCTTTATAATATGCCGATTTACTGCTCAATAAATATTTTTTCATTATTACCAATGTTGAAAATAGCTGTGCTGCTTAATATTTTTGTAGAAACCATGATACATTATTTTCAATATTCTTTGATGAATAGAAAATTCAAATATATATATATATATATATATATGAATTTGAAAAAATAACCTTACTGACCCTAAACTTTTAAATGGTAGTGTAATTGTTTAAGTGAAATTGACTGTAAAACTGTCGTGCGGAGTAACCATTAAGTAAAAAGTAATAGCATGTTTAGTTTTTACAAACATCACAAGCACATAAATATCATTAAGCACATTACATTTCACTGAACTAATTTTGTCTTGTCATACAAAGGTCAAATTATCTGATATTTTAAAAGACTGACTGACACAGTAATGAGCATCTGCAGTGTTTCTCTATATGATTTGTGTGTTTTTTTCTAGTATGTTGGTGGTACTTGACTATCTATATTTAAAATATTTTAACAAAACTGCTGTCCTGCTTATTTTTTCTAAGACAATATATTATTATTCAAAACTACTTAAGGTTCTTTTTTTTTAATGAGACACTTTTTGAATTACCTTGACATTTTGGTCACAAAAATATAAACATGAATCACTTGTATTCAAGTCACTGCAAGTGTGAATTGCATTATAATTTATATTTTAATTAATAGATCTTAAAAAAAAAAAAAAAAAGGAATATAATTGACCCTATCACGGTTTAGGAAAATTAACCATTAAAGAAAAAGAGGATTTATTTAAACAGAGAGATTTAATATTGCACATTACGTCATTTAATTGTGACAAAATTTCATTAAATAACATGTAAATATACAACTAAACACCATCCTTTATGGTGCCATTTCAATCCATGCTTTAAATATGACATGACATGGAGACAAAAAAAAGGCACTGCATATAGAGACTGACCCTGCTCTGACCCCAGTGTAGTTCATGAACCGTTCATATCAATGCACTCCTCTCTTACAGAATTCTACAGCTGGAGTTCATGTCCTTACCCTCGCCTTGAAATCTACGGCAGCCCCACGGTTCAGAAGCAGGGTCGCTACGTTGATGTTACCGTAGTGAGCCGCTATGTGGAGAGGGGTGAAGCCACTCTGGAGAGGGACAGAGAGAAATAGAGCACAGGGGTCAAAATGCCACATACAGAACTCTGAAAGCCCTGACCCCAAGTCACCTGACCTGACCTCATCCTCTACATATGAAAAGATGACACCAGGCCAGGCGTGGTGCAGTAAATCAGTAAAACAGATCTACACAGATGAGCTTAGCACAACACTGAGGAAAGACACATCCTTCACTTGATCCCTCGCACCATGTAAACTCAATCTAGCTGATTAATTCGTTTGATTTGGTCTAAATATTAAACTTACTTCAATCTCTCCAGTTACACACCATGCTGGGGTTGCAAAAGATGGTAGGGTGTTTCCATTTTAAAGGATGTGTTTTCCTCAAATGTACAAAGTCTTTATAACAGCAGCCTTCAGGCCAAATTTAAATTAACACACATACAAAGCTTAAGTGGAGGTGAACCCATGACGTTATGTGTGCAAACATGCATACAGTGCACTGCATTTAACAATGTGCTGTTAAAACATCAAAAATCGGTTTCAGCTTCTTTGTCTAACTATAATAACAAATACAATTTAAATTATTTGACAGCAAATTGCAGCACATTATTGAGTTATGTCTAGTGAACAGCCGCTGTAAATTTGAGAGAGCAGTTGAGCTGGCGCTGTAGATGTAGATGAATATCATACTATCATTCTCAGTTTTGTAAGTGGTTAATACTGTTTTTAAGTTACATATCATGCAGTGCAAATCAGAACTGTTAAGTTGCAGGACAGCTGGAAGAAATCTGGAAGCCATGCTGACTGAGAAGAGAAGAGAAGAGAAGAGAAGAGAAGAGAAGATGAAATAAGGCAAAAGATAAGAAAACAAAAGAGACGAAATGAAGAGAAAACAAAAAAGACAAGAGACAATCTTTTTTTACTTGTCTCATGTGATGAAACGAAACTAAATGAGAAGAGACGAAATGAAGAGAAAAGATGAGAAGAGAAGACAAAATAAAGAGATGGAAGAAAACTGAAGAGATGAGAATAGAAGAGAAGGTCAGTAGCTGTTTCTGCTGACACCTGCTAGGAGGGGAATGTCATGCATGAGACGGGACGAATGCTCTGCAGGAGTCTGATCCTACACTACCTTCACCTGCAGGACAGCAGACATCTGGGCTTTGGTCTAAAGGGCATTTAGATTTAAAGTTTAAAGCCGTTGAAGTATAACACTGTCTACACCGGACACGACAGTTGTCGCGTGGCACCACACCACACCACAACAGCTTGAGGCTGACTACACTGGACGTGACAAAGCAACCGTTGCAAACTATTTGTAGTTCATCATAAATAGAACAAGGCAGCAGTTTACTTTTGCGGATTTGTTGTGTCGCATCGCACCACGCCGCATCCAATGTAGACTACATCACTGTTTAGAATGGGATCAATTGTTTTTTGTCACGTCGCGCCGCTCGTATCCAGTGTAGATATA
>NW_015661988.1:253830-269069 GCF_001515625.1 Sinocyclocheilus rhinocerous | reverse complement strand
GTTCGGTACGGGGGTAATTGGTTACGTCGCAATGTTGGAAATATTTCTGTTTTAAACTATGAAGGCGAGCCAATGGATATCACACACAAGCAACGTGCAAACTTTGCGCAAGAGTTACGCCGGTGAACGTCTTAATCTCAATTCAATTCACTATATGCAGAAAGTGAAAGTAAAAACAGAATGACGGAGTTTCGCCATCTGACGCCGCATATTCTCTCAGAGACGTCAAGACTAATCTACTTCAACATATGCTGATAACGGTATATAGCTAACTATTTCTAATATTACATAGTGAAAAAAAATGAGAAGAAACATATTTCGCGTTAAACAGGTTGTTTTTGAAAGTCGGTGCTTGAAATAAAAGCTTTTTATTTCCTTGATTTTTATTGATGACTGAAGTTAATATTTTAATCATAGGCCTATACTTCATTGTATAGACCTGTTTTAAAATACCTTTTTTATTATTTGGTAATTATTGCTGGGTAAATTAATTGTAATTTTAATTTAATAATAAAAGTAACTTCATAATAATAATAATAGGCCTAATGAAAATAAGAATGTAACAGGCCTGCATTAATTGGAAATGCCAAATATCTTAATATTGCCAACAATTGATGTTTTTGACAATATCTCTGGCTATCATCGATACAAGATCATAGTCTTTCGATGCAACCCAACCCAGCACGGGGAGGTTATCGCGGGGCAGACAGCACGTTGCCTGTTACGCCGTTTGGGCTGCCTTGTTGAGTGCAGTGGCACTGAGAACATTATATTTCACACACTTTAAGCTGTTTTATTTTTCAAATGTAATAGGATTAGTCCAACTAATCGAATCGTTCGGTTTGTAATGAGTACCGAACCGAAAGCCTCATACCGAACAGTTCAATACGAATACGTTTATCGCTACACCCCTAATATATATATTTTTTGATCCTACAGTTTTATTAGATACTGTAAGTAATAGCATGTCTTTACTGGTCCATCGGCTAGACCAGAACCAAACCGGCATAAACTAGCTGGAACAGCACAGACTTTCCTACTGTTTACAACCTATTTATTGTTGTTGTTGGGGCAAAAACTATCGCAGTTTAATATAAAGAAACAACAAGCGGGCCACAGGTAGGTTAACCTCTTGAACAGGACTATCTGTGCGACCAACAGCAAATGTCAGACGAGTTTTGAAAATCATGATCTTGCAATTCCATTTGGGCCACTAGTGGCATAGAAATTACACAAACAAAAAAGACGGCCACATACACTATATTAAAGAAAATGCCCTGTTCTAAATAAGTAACTCTCTCAGCTGCAGACCTCGCCGGCTAAACCAGAGTGTTTCTTCTCCATGCTAGTCTTCCGCTGCCCGTTAGTAATAGAAGCGCCATTCCACTGAGACAAAAAAAGCAATGAGCTGGGGCAGGAGGGGAAGGGGAAGGGGCGGCAGCCACAGCAGCAGCGTGATGTGGGCACTTTGTGAGGTGTGTAGAATTTGTACATGTATACCTCTGTTGTTCTATTCACCATCATCTAGAAGAACCACCAGAACAGGAGGAGAAAGAATGGTCTAATTAATGTTCACAAAGTCACAATGGGAGCATCAAGCTGTACGGTGGCTACATTGTGAGGGAGAGCGACAAACCACACATCACACGACACCACAAGGGCTTAACTGGATGGTGCATCTACTAGTTGCCTATGGTTTAACTGTTTGGTAGTTGCTTTAAACTGGCTTGTGATTGAAGATGACACAATTGAGTTTTAAGTAAATTTACAATGAGCATCTCCCATCATGCACCATTGATTTACAGCCACCACAAAGTCTGTTTAGATGGATATTGTTTTACATTGTGTTAATTCCAAAACACAGTAATCATTTAATGGGTTTGAATGGAAAGCACCATCAAGTTCTAGTTGTAAACTAATGGAAAGATTTGACTGTATATCGATGGAGGTACCTTGGATTCGACATCTGCATTGTGGTCGTTCTGCAGGAGCAGCGCCGCTGCTTTAGTATCGTCCTTACGAGCGGCGATGTGCAGGGCAGGCAGTCGTACCTTCCCCTTGGTGTCGTTCTCCAGGAGCAAAGACACCACCTGATCATGACCCTGCTGAAGAGCTACGGCCAGAGGAGTAAAACCATCCTACAAACACACAACACAAGAATCCTTGAGTAGTCCAAAGAGATGTCAATCTTAAAGGTACACTACAGAATTCTCTTGCAGAGGAAGTGTTTATATCAGTTGTGATTCAGTATGCTCTTCTACAGGGGTGGGCAACTCTGGACCTCAAGATCCACTTTCCAGCAGAGTTTTGCTCCAACCCTAATCAAGCACATGTGAACAAGCTAGTCAATGTCTTCAGGATTACTTGAAAGCCACAGGCAGGTGAGTTTGGCCAGGGTTGGAGATAAACTCTGCAAGAAAATGGATCTTGAGGACCGGAGTTGCCCAGCCCTGCTCTTCAAAGTCAGGTGTGTCCAATCCTGCTGCTGGAGGGCAAGTGTCCTGCAGAATTTAGCTCCAATCCTTATCAACCATACCTGAACCACCTAATCAAGGTCTTCTGATTTACCAGAAACCTCCAAGCAAGTATGTTTGAGCAGGTTGGAGCTTAACTCTGCAGGACACTGACCCCCCAGGAGCAAGACTGGACACCCAGTTCTGATGGTTTGAAGTATACACAGTTTCCTGTGACCGCCATATTAGAGCAGATGTGATGAGCTATTTATCAAGATCATTGATAGAAAGAAGAAAATCCTAGAGCAAGGGTGTCCAATCCTGTTTCTGGAAGACAACTCTCCTGCAGAGTTCAACGCCAACACACCTGGAAGTTTCTAGTAATCCAGAAAACCTTCATAAGTTGGTTTAGGTGTGTTTAATTAGGGCTAGAGCTAAACTCTGCAGGAATTTGGTCCTCCAGGAGCAGGAATGGACACCGTCCTACAAGATGTATATCCAAAAAAGATGTCATCAGCAGTGCGGGTCCTCTCTCGAATGCAAAGTACGCAAGTTGTGTAGGGCCCCTGAACCACCAGGGTAGTTTGTAGTTTGTAGATGTTGATTAATATTCTATACCAGCATGGCTATAAGGAAGTTTAACTTTGTTGACAGTATTACAGTTTACATCATGTTCCTAACTACAATAACAACAGCATATTTTAAAAACTTGGTGGTGTAAGGAAGTAGTTCTACATACAAGTGTTTTAGGGATGAAAGCCTTAAAAATGTCTTAAGATGCGTGAACATACATATGTATAACCATTCATATCTTGAGAAAAACACAGAATATATAAATATATGATTGTATCAGCACACGTCCAGTAAATGACAGAATGTTTAATAAGAGCAACACAAATCTTTGATAATTCTCTGAGAGATCAGCTTGACATCAAAATGCAGTAATGCATGTGATATTTTTATGGTTGAAGTCTGAATTTCAAACAGACCTTTATTCTCACCAACAGAGATCATTAACATGCAAACAGCTCTTCAAACACGGATGCGTTCTCTGGTGCATAATCACTGTCTGAGAGACACAAGAACCTGGTACATTCTCAAGGACAGTGACGTCTGGCACCCTGCTCTGTCATGCACCCACACACCACACACACTTCAAGCCAGGCATTCAATACCCTCACTATGCAACTAGTGTCTGCCTGTTGCCTTGAAATGGACAGCAAGGTCACTAGGTAGTTCCTGTATGTATCATTGCTAGATTGACATCAAAGTATGCTGTTTCAGAGGGCTGCTGGGAATTGCAGTGAGGTAAGTGATGGATGGATTGGAAGAGAAAGTTATGCTCACCTCTGTGGCAATGCTCTGACTGGATCCGTTATCCAGGAGGAATTTGACGACATTCAGGTGGTTTTCCTGGGCAGCCATGTAGAGTGGTGTGAAGCCATTCTGTAGCAGGAACAAAAATCATATTCTCTTTCAGTTTATAAAGCAACAAAACAATCATATACATCCCATGCTTAACCATGACTCGAATGCAAGATTTGATCACAGCACTGACTCTGACATACAGTACAGTAGCCTTATCTGTGGGACCTTACTGCAGTGATGCTGATTTCTCTAACAAGTTTAACATCTTATTTGAAATACCTTCACACTTCAAATATGCAGTCATTAGAACAACTGGCTTCTTTTCAGTTCATGAGTGTGAAGTGAATTGGCCACACCCACAGGAAGTTGAATTGAAATGACAGGAAGAGGAAATGCAGACACACAGCAAAGAAATTAAAACACAATACACCGTTCATTTTGACTATTTGTTAATTTATAAATTCAATATTGTCAAAACAATTAGGCTAATGCAAAATGTCCACCGCATTGTTTTCAACTTTATAAATATAAATACTGAACTCAAAATTTGAGGCATTCTGGGAAATGAAGTGTTTTACCAGCATGGTCCACAAAATAGAAGTCAATTTATAAAATGTATACATGGTAGCTTAGTTAGCTTAGCTTAATCGCTTCAGTAGCAGACAATACATCTTAACATACATTTTCACTTAGCTAAATGATACTGAATGCATAATGTTTCAATTGTTAAATGCTTCATTTGTTGGTGATATTAAATGTGTAGTTAACCATAAGTTAGCTAAGATTAGTTAGCATAGTTATTAGCAGGCCTAGACAGAATCTGCTGACATTTCTCACAATGGAAAACTCAAATTCTGTGTTAATCTGTACAGCTTTCTGTAGAGTTATGCGAACGCCAATAAAGTCTGGGCCTGGGTTTCACACTAACATACAGCACCATAGCTTAAATGATTCAGCTAAAGTAGCTAGCTAGCTAATATTGATAAATGTGGAGTGTACATAGGATACATAATTTTTTTACACTACGGTACAAAAAGAATATCAAACATTTAACAATTTGCAATCAGCCTCCTCATTCACGAAGTGAGTGTCTCTATTTTAAGCACTGCAGTGTGAGAAAGTAGAACCAGGCTGCACTTGTGATAAGTTCTTGAGATAAAACATAGTCTGTCTCTAGTCTCCCATACACGTGTGTGTGTGTGTGTGTGTGTGTGTGTGTGTGTGTGTGTGTGTTTAATTTTGGACTCCCTTAGGATAATTTCGGTGACAAGGCAAAAACGCATGCACTACTATAACTATCGACCATACCAGCTCTCAAATCCCAACAGTTTCTCATCAAAATGGAGACATAAGTAGGTTATATTTAATGCAGCACTTCAGAGTATCAGAGTAATAGAGCTATCTTTTACGAGGACAAACTGAGAACTTAAGTATCAGAACTTTACTCAAAATCCATACTTCAACGCAACACTGGTGCAATTCACATTCTCTGTGGTGCTACAGTGGATATTAGCATGAACTGACTTTTATGGTTGGTCTTCTCTTTCAGATCAACCACTGTCATGACAGGGCAGTAGTTTGAAAAGAATCTTGCTGAAGAAGTTAGTTGTGTGTATAGTATAACTATGTATAAATAGCTACCTGAACAACAACACATCCAGTTCAATTAGCGGTGGACAGTAAAACTAACTAAAAGTAGCACTACCTTTGTTTTTCTGTGGTGCAACAAAGTATTTTTTTCTACTGTACATGCTGCTTTTCATAGCTATGTTTTTGCCCTTTTATTGTTGAGTTTTAATGCTGTGACCATAATCCTGGTTCAATAATTCAAAACTTCATTAGGCCTTTCATTAGGTCTTTTTGTCATAAATTATATAATCTGAACAAGTTACCATTTTAAACGAAGTCGCCCCCTTTCAAAGCTTTAATGTAGTTAGTTTAATTTTCAAACGTTTTATTTTTTGGTGATGTTAATTTTGTAGCTAACCATAAATTAGCTAAGATTAGCTAGCATAGTTATTAGCAGGCCCGGACAAAATCTGCTGTCATTTTTCAAAACTTCTACATTGATTTTGTTGGAAAATGTGCAATTTGTAGCTAACAAATGTTTTTAGTGTAGCTACAGTAAATTACTTTAAATTTTGAGTAGCTTTTAGTTTGTCAAGATACTGTACAATTTCAAACTAGCTTCACAAATGCTACAGGTTCCTCTGCAAAAAAAATTGAGACTTGTGTAGAGTGCATTTTTGGATTAATGGTGTGTTCAAGTTCTCCTGGGATAATCATATTTACAAGTTGGAAAGTATTTACAATGGAAATTGGAAAATTGGAAATTCGTATTTACATTTGGCCGGCTGAAGATTTTTAAACTGTACTTCTACAAATGTTGAATAAAAAAGTGCATCAATGTGTTTTGCTTTTTTGTTTATATTTAATTTATGAAGGTGCTGTCAATTTAATCATTATATGGACCCTTTTCACAACTGTGATGATACGTTTCAATGGTTATCCGCATCGTAAAACCATAATTAAAAAAAAAAAAACTTATGTACATTTATAACACTATACTTTGTATTATAGTACCTTTGCATCAAATGACAAAAAACTGGTTAACGCTAATGCGAGGGTGTTTCTAATACAGCATCTATGGGAGTGACGGTAAATTTGACATCGTTCTCTCTACTGACTGCCGTTATCAGTCAGTAATTTTTTCCCCTTTTTTGGAAAGTCATGAAAACACTATCATGGAGTTTTTCTTTTGCTATTTGAGCAAATGAGAATGCAAAAAATATATATCTGTGGTAGTCTCCCATTCACTGCAATAGAAGTTTACCCAACTATGACGACTTCTGCTGCTGAGAAACCCGGAAATGTGAAAAAGGTCCATATTCTATGGTAATTGTACATTACTACTGTATTTTGCACATGCTATTTAGTTTTATTCTAAATGGAAAAAAAAATATTTCATTAATAACATAAACATATTTACTACAGATGCTACATTTATTGCCATATTTTCTCACTGACATGACCACATCTCAGAAAATTGGGGTGTGAAGAAAGTTTCCCACCTGTAATTATGACTTTAAGTTGGAGTTCATGTGCGTTCAACTCGTAAAATGACTTGAACGCACTGTAAGAATGGAATCATGTTTTACAGTAAATTAAAAGCCACTCATCCTTGTCAAGTGCTGATTGTACCTGAGACTGGGTGTCGATATTCGCTCCATTATTTACAAGTTCCTTGACGACATCTGCCTGTCCAGCGAGCGATGCTATATGCAGAGCAGTGTTTCCTTTCTGGAATCAGAATAACATGAGAGAACAGTCTGACTCACAGTTACCCGATGTTTTTTCATAGTCTTTTGGAATGCTTCCTCGCTATTTCAGTCACTGTTCTGGTACATAAATTACACTTTGAAGAATTCACTTTTCATCAGAGTTTTCTAAAACCATTACTGAAATCTTCCTCTTGAAGATCCTCAGCATGAATGAGTAGATCCAGCCCTTGGTAGAGGCTCATAGTCAACCTGAACATCGGGCAACAGTGACTTTGAAGACTTGCTGATGCAGCAAAGTCATGTCTATGAAGTCATGCACTGCTGAGTAACACACTTGTCATCTTTAATTCATATGCTCAGTCGTCTGTACTAGTGCAAATAGTGCCTTAATAGTGGTGTGTTATAATATCTGATCTGGTGAAGTGGGTCTTACCTTTGTTGCAGCGTCCACAGTGGCACCAAGTTTAATAAGGTCAGCCACAACCTCCACATGGCCTTCTTTAGATGCTAGATGAAGAGCGTTCAACCCATTCTGCATCCAGAGAAACAGATGAATCATGACTGTTTATAAATACTATTTAGGACTACAATGAGGCATATCAGATGGAAAATGGTTCATGGTTAATCAAATCTAAATCAGAGCTACTCAACATTAGAAAGTCTCTTATGCTCACCAAGGCTGCATTTATTTAGTCAAAAATAGAGTAAAAACAGTAGCTTTGTGACATATTTTTACAATTTAAAATTGTAATAATATTTTTAATATATGCAGATTTGCTGCTCAATAAACATTTACCAATGCTAACAACAGCTGTGCTACTTAATATGTTTGTGGAAACCCTATTTCAGTATTCTTTAGAAATTTCAAGAGAAGAGCATTTATTTGAAATAGAAATCTTTTGTGACATTATAAATGTCTTTACTGTCTAGTTTGGGAGTATATACTGTAGTACAAATTTAAATGTTAATTTTACAAAAAGGAAGGTGTATGACCTGGTTGCAGATGTTGATGTCCACACCAGACTTTATATAATCGAGGGCTTTCTCGAGGTTTCCAGCTCGGGCTGCTCTGAGGTAACTGGCATTACTGTCAGTCTGAAAGAGAGAGAAATAACAATCAGATCTTCCAGAGATACCATGAGCTGATGTTTTCAATTATCATGAGGGAGAAGGAAGTCCTCAAAAAAGAACAGTTATCAAAATCCAATCTATAGCATAATCTGCATCTGCAAGCAAAACCCAAAAATAAAAATAAAAGTAAGAGACGAAGCATATTTTTGATGGATATGGCAACCACATAGCGACATACAGAGATTTCCGCTCAGACAAGCACCAAAAAAAAAATCTAACAATTTTGCCTATGCATCAAGTGCTTTGAGAAGTGAAGTGCAGCTCAGCTCGGTAAACAAACGGATTGTCAAGATTCCCACTGCCTCTGCTGTGTCTGATAATGAGCTAGCTGACATTTGTAATAACAGAAACACAAATAAACAGTAATTCTGTGGAGAACTGGCATTTGTTATGTAAAACAGGGCCTGAGAAAGAACTGCAAGGAAATGTCACAGCCCTATAAGAGTGGGATTCCAGAGGCATTCACACAGGAAGTGATCAGCATGAGGAGCAGTAATGGATGCTTTCATCCTGTCAGAGTAAAGATGTGTGTCACACACACGACTGAGCATACTTGAATTACATGAGTATCCTGGTCTTTTCCATCCTCCTCATCTTTTTTCCAACTGGAAACGAGGTTTTGCTGCTGAATACTGTATTTTCCAAAATACAAGTCATATTCTTTCAAATGTGCAGTGACTTATATTCCATAGCGATTTATGTAATGCATTTAACAACATGAATGAGAGCGGTACATGAGCTTTAGCTTTAACAGTTTAGCTTTAAATAAATTTGTTTGGGCTTGGAGTTTATAAGAAATGTTGTTTATAATGAATGTCACTATTTGTTTGTTTTATACTTATATTTTTACTTCCTGTTCTGTTCTAAATTTAGATGATTTGTTGTGGAGTGAGGAGTATTAAAATACATGTTTCTAGTGTTTGTAAAGGTTGGTTTTACCAGTATTTTACATTATTTATACATATAATAATAAAATGTGACATTTTTATACATATTTATACATGTAATAAACAACTTATTTATGTTTTTTCTCTCAACAATACAATTATATATATATATATATATATAATATACAGTATATTATATTTTTTCAAGTTTAAAATAATATATCTTTTTTTTTTTGCAGAGCAGTAATGAGAATTAGAGAGAAATTGTGCTTAAAATGTTATTCAAATAATGTCACAATAAATAAATAAATAAAAATTCTTTATCTGTATGTAAATTCATTTTCTTATCTATTTCCTTTAATTTTGGGGTGATATATGACCAGACATTTCTTGACAGTTTTTTTTTTTTTTTAAAGATTCTAAAGAAAACATGAAATAATTTTGTTTTAACATGTGTATGGTAGCCTATATCATGAAAAAAAAAATCAACAAAGCAATCCATGTCTGCTGTTCAGGTCCATCTTTATATTATAAACATGAAATGACATTCAAGCTCCTTGTATGTGATCATCCAGCCACATGCTAATTTCAGCTAGCTTCAATGTTAGCTGTAATGAAATAGCATTTAACAACAACAACAACTGTCCATCCTAGATCAAGTCCAGACATTCTTCTCATACATGCTTTAACGGTTTCATCTGTCAGTGCATTTCTATATTAACAGGTCTCAATGCATGAAACGCTAAAACATTTTTATTCTAAAAATATGAATGAGGTCAAACCTCAAATAATTCAACACAGGGCTAAGTGCAGTTCTGATACATGACATAAATAAGCATGCAATCCCTGTAGATCTGAGAATAAGGAGTGGTCTGGGTTAACAGTTCAGAGTCCAGATATTCACACACTGAAGGAGAGAGAGAGAGAGAGAGAGAGAGAGAGAGAGAGACAGAGGGTGTGTCTGCTGTTGCTGCAGTGCTGTAGTCCTGACACACCCTGACACACACATGAACACATGATGCTGTCTGCATCAAAATCCATTCACACACTGTCCTAACCCACCCCAGTTATCACATACTAGAACAGTGGTTCTCAATTCCAGTCCTCGCAACCCCCCGCTCTGCACATTTTGTATGTATCTCTTATCACTACAGACATTTGTTCTATTAGACCATAAGTGCCCTGAGAAGTGGACATTACAGGATATTCCGCCATGATTCCAAATTGTATTTATTTACAGAGGTATATTATGTCACACTTCACACTTCTTTTCGTCTGTGTGTGAAGACGCTGCAGACAGTGGGCATGAATGAATGTAAAGTAAAGTAAACCTCAACAGATTTCCCGTGCTCAGGGAATAGGGAGCAAAGAACACTGTGTAGCCACCATGTCATTCGGAACACAGTTCATGCATGGAGCTCTCTTCTAACGAGCTGGGTTATCTGAATCAGGTGTGTTAAATAAGAGAGACATGCAAAATATGCAGAGCGGTGGTACACAAAGACTGGAATTGAGAACCACTGCACTAGAACATCTATGATTTACATAACTAAAACTGGGAATCAATTTTCAAAACATTTTATACTGATATTCCAGATCTTGATTCTTTTATATTCTTCCAATTTAAAGTCTTCAAGCACAGTTTCCATACAGTTTGGTAGAGCATTGCGTTAGCAGCGCAAAAGGTCGTGGGTTCGATTCCCAGGGAACACACATACTGGTAAAAAATGTATAGCCTGAATGCACTGTAAGTCGCTTTGGATAAAAGCGTCTGCTAAATGCATAAATTATTATTAATTAATTAAATTATAAAGGCTAATCAAAAAAGGAAAACATTATAAAACATATAGTACACATGAAATAGTATGCCTGTTACAGTATGTCTGAATTTGCAGTATTCATGAAACAAATACTGTTTTTAATAGTCACAAAGTTTGTTCCTCATTAACTCTTTCTCTGCCACTGATGATACTTTCAATTATTTATCATAAAATGCTTTTCTGCCTTTGTCGAGTTATTCCGGAAATATGTATTTTCAGTGTTATATGGTAGGGGGCGCTGTTATGGATTTTCTGAAATAGCACAGCACTTCTGAACCCAAAAACATGTGAAGCAGAAAACTGAATTTTTGTCAGTCTTTGACAAAAATTAAATTTTTTCAGCTTTTTTTTTATTAAGAGAAAGGAAAAAATTTAATTGCATCATATGACCCCTTTAATGTAAATTACCAACATTCAAGTGTTGATAAAATAAGAACAAATGTGGCATTATTAAACTGTTGCTCGTCTATTTGAACATCATAGCAACCAATGGTGTGAGTTTGGGGCATGGCTATCTGTTAGTTTGACCAATAGCAGGTAAGGGAAATGTTCAAGAAATATGTTTGAAACAGTTATTTTTACAATTACGTTTGGTGGTGCTATTGGTGTAGAAACTATACACTTCACCTTTAAATAAATGATTGCGTAAATCTTTGGAGGCGGCATATGAAATGCACCCAAACAAACTACAAATGTGGTTGTAAATATTTCATTCGGGTTAATTAGTAATCATTTCATACTCCTTCAGTCTTTCACTTCTTCTAACAATATCAGTGCCTGGCTTCTGTCTAGATAGCATAGCATGTAGAAATGTCATCCTCTGTCTGTGTGATGTGGGCTCAACCTCTGCAGTGTGTGGGAGTTTCCTTTGAACATCTCTCTCTCTCTCTCTCTCTCTCTCTCTCTCTCTCTGTCTGCCTCCCTCTCTCCATCTCTCTCTCTCTATCACTAGGAAGCACACAGTGTGTTCTGGAAAGGCCTCAACAAAACCTGCATGAAGTCTTTTTCTTCATTACAAAGCAGGACTGTGCAATATAAATAGAATAATTGATATATTGTTTTCTGGCAATATAAAAGCGACATCAAACATTGCAATCATTTTAATGAGTTTTTTATTTAGCCATTAAGACACTTTTCAGACTAAATTACAGTTATGTTAGACTGTCCATTTCAATGATTCACTTCATAACTGACTCAATGCTTCATTTGCATCAGCACTCAGGAATGTTTATGGCATGTGCCATTTTTATGAATTAAAATGTTCACAATAAGATTCGATTTGTTAAAATGTGTTACTGCATTAGGTATCATGAACTAACAATGAACAACAATTCTTATTTATAACATGCTTTCAAGAATAATTCACAATAAGGCGTTAACATGCATAGGGTCGATTTTGAGCAGTTATTTTAGTATCACTGAGATACTACTATAGTTTTTTAAATATTTTTTTATTTATTCAAAAAAATTAATTTTTATTTTTATTTTAGTTAAAGTTTTTGCAATTTTTTAAAATTTCCGTTAAGTCAATATGTTTTTTAATACATTTTATTTAGTTTTTTTATTTAATTTTATTTAGTTTTAGCTTTAGTTAAACAATGAAATACTGCAAATACAACAAATAAATACTGATGTTATTTGTTAATTCATGTTCTTTCATAATACGTATAATCAGATATAAAAAAAAAAAAAAGAGTAATAAATGCTGAAAAATTATTGTCAAATGTCATAAAAAAATTGAAGCTATATTGCCTATAGCTAGACAAAACTGATTTATCTGACACTAGAAAATCTTCACAAGCTCGGCCACGGCTCATTGATTTAGCTGTGGGTGTCATGCAGCATTTTGTAGAGTATACGTAAAACTCAATACCAAATGATTTGTTCAATATCCTGGCAAGGAATGGCCATCACAGGCTCATGTATAGATTTAGAAAACAAGATTTTTCTTAGAAAGAACATGGAACTCGATCGATGTATCACTACAAAGAAGCCACCTTCATTTATAAAGGACCAAAAGGTGAAATGAACTTGAGAGGCTAAAACACAGTGAAGCGAAATCTGTCCTGCCACTGTGGTTGACAGACAGCTCAGATCATCAGAGTGAGGCTATGTCCCGTCCCGCAGCCCAGCGCTGAATGGATACGGGCTTTAACAGGGCTGATCATCAGCCAGCACTAGCAGAAGCATTACAGGAACACACACGCTAACACACTCCCAATATGAGGCCAGTTACAGCCAGTTAGAAGAGCTCATACACAGACCTCTGATGCTAATTTGCCAGTGTTATGATGTTCCTGCACAATTTGTTTAATGTATTTTAACTGGTGTTAAACTTAAGTCAAGCAGCACTATTACTTTTGTGGGAAGACCCAATCTGATTAAGAATTACAAGGCAAATAAAAAGTTAAAATGAGACATATGCATATGCAAATCATTTCAAATCATGCATTTAGAAAATATATGAGGTGAATTTGCATTTCATGTCGAATTTATTTGAAACTGTGTGTATTAGTATACATAGATAGATAGATAGATAGATAGATAGATAGATAGGGGTATATTTGTAGCAATAGCCAAAAAAACATGATATGGGTCAAAATTATTGATTTTTCTTTTATGCCAAAAATCATTAGGATATTAAGTAAAGATCATGTTCCATAAAGATATTTTGTAAATGTCCTACTGTAAATATATAAAAACTTAATTTTTGATTAGTAATATGCATTGCTAAGAACTTCATTTGGACAACTTTAAAGGTGATTTTCTCAATTTGTTTGATTTTTTTTTTGCACCCTCAGATTCCAGATTTTCAAATAGTTGTATCTCGGCCAAATATTGTCCTATCCTAACAAACCATACATCAATGGAAAGCTTATTTATTCAGCTTGTATAAATCTCAATTTCGAAAAATTGACCCTTATGACTGGTTTTGTTGTCCAGGGTCACATTTATAGATCCAGACAAAAAAAAATGAGTGTTGTGTCATTGCCCCAGGGACCAAAATATCAAAGATTTTAGGGGTGAGATCTTTTGATTTGGACAACCAGAATCCCCTGCATCCCCTGTCTATAATTATTAATGCAAGTCCACACAAGTAAAGCAATGAAACCTTTGAGAACTTGTCTTTATGTGAAATGTATTGAGATTATATAAAATGTTGATGTTGCCGCTCTTTGGGAACATCTTGTTCTTTGAAATGTTTAGATTACTCTGGATTCATGCAAATCAGTATGTAAGACAAGTACAAGCCATGATCTGTACAGTATCTAGATGCCTACTTCAACCATATGACAAGCAAATCATGTAACACAATTTTTGGAAATTATGCAGTCATCCAGTCAGAAACGTTCCCTTTGCAGCAACAAAAGAGTCGGATGAGCACATCCACTGATTCTTCACACACACACACACATGTTGTTGTTTGTCTTTATAATGGGAGTTGTCTGCAGGGAGGCGAGTGAGTGCAGTATTTTAAGCTATAGAGAAAAGCTGTGAATTGACACTGCACACACACTATCGCAGCGTGCTCAGATAACAGCGCATGCATGAACAGAGCTGAGTGTGTGATGTATCTGTCCTCATTCCTCACGCTCTTCAGTGTGGAGTGCAGATAGAACAGGACTGCAGAATGAAACAGCGTCCCGCGTCACGCTTTCTGATGATAGCGTTAGCACATTCAAATCTCACCAAGCATGGAGAATGAAAACAAAGGTGTAGGTGTTCACATCCCTATGGCCAAACAGAATCAGACCATCTTTTCTTTTAAAAGGGATTTATCCTTATTTATATTATACTGCATATTAGATTGATTTCTGAAGGATCATGTGACACTGAAGACTAATGGCAATCACAAGAATGCATTTCTACAACGTGCTATAGGTTTGAAGCCAAATTTTGACCCCACTACTTGATCGGGACGTGGAAGCTAGAGGTTTTTCCCTCAAGAGTGTCTACATGTATTTAAGTGGTTATGTATCTTTCAAATTAGGTCTTGCGATATGGACAAAAAAAAACCTATCGCGATTTCTTTGATCAATTACCAATATTTGATTATTGTGAGGTTATTGGCAATAGGGTAAATGACATACAAGAGTTGCCATAATAAAGAAAAATATATATATTTTTAAGTGTTTAGAAATTAACTATTTGTAATCCAATTGATTTCATATGGTTAAAAAAAAAGTTTACATGTAATGACTCTAAATATGTCATGTGGTGTAACCATTAAGTAAAATAGCCCATTTTATTTTCAAAAAATGCTCAAATTCACTTTTCAAGGTAAAAAGTTTTTTTTTT
>NW_015661988.1:234995-250401 GCF_001515625.1 Sinocyclocheilus rhinocerous | reverse complement strand
AGCACAGCAGAAATAGATTCCGTGCGGAAAAGATCGCAGCATGACTGTTGCAGACGCACCGCTCCTGGAGCGCACTGCCGGAGCGCAATCGCGTGCAGTGTGAACGCTCTGATCCGTTAACATGGGCGCGGACAAAATACGCACCACAGACGGAGTGTATGAACCTGGCGTTACGTTTGTATGCCCGCCCGGTCTGTTCTGTTCTCGTGCTCCATTTAGGTGTGCTGCATTCTGATTGGTTCGGATAGCATACTGCGGGAGGTCGGGGGCGCGGAAAATCGTGCTGTAAAGCGATTTAGAAATCGCGCATGCTCAAATCGCGATTTTATTTCGATTAATCGCACAGCCCTATTTAAAATCCATTGTTTTTTGGGGGGATAAAGTGCACTGATGAATAGGCACAATAAGAAATGTAATACAAAATTTAAAGGCACAATACCGTGCCTTTTTCCAGTTGAACCAGTGACTGGCTGGGCAACTGGTAAAGTCAAGAGTGTATACCACAGCAAGCATTCCTCTCAGACAATGTTTGAGGCATCAGGCAGCAGTTGAGAACATTATTGTATGCAGATGCACTGCTATAAGACGTGATTCCACATTACATGATCTTGGGCAAATCCGTATTGTAAATGCTTTGAGGAAATCCTCATGCAGGCCAAACCGTGGGAAAGAAGCTTACAAAGTTAGTTCACACTGACAACTGTAGAACAACAAATCAGAAAAACAACTGACAGCTGTGAAAACACAGGAGTGCCACAGATTAGTGATAGACCAATATTTGATTATTGTGAGGTTATTGGCAATAGGGTAAATGACATACAAGAGTTGCCATAATAAAGAAAAATATATATATTTTTAAGTGTTTAGAAATTAACTATTTGTAATCCAATTGATTTCATATGGTTAAAAAAACAGTTTACATGTAATGACTCTAAATATGTCATGTGGTGTAACCATTAAGTAAAATAGCCCATTTTATTTTCAAAAAATGCTCAAATTCACTTTTCAAGGTAAAAAGTTTTTTTTTTCCATGCATAATTCATAATCATTGCAATTTGGGGAGTTGCACCACATGACATTTTACTGCCTCAGCTAGCCTTGTCTTGACACAAAAAGGTCAAATTATCTGATATTTTCAGACTTATTGACCTTGACACAATATCTTTATGATGTAATTTCCTTTTTTATGTTTTTGTCTGCATGTTGGTTGCACCACATGACTGATTAACAGACAGTTTTTTTAAATTAAATATTAACAAGTACTGAAGCAGAGTTTTGTGAAAGTATAATATTTTATGGGAATGTGACCTGAGAAATTTTAATCAAAGTTTGCACTATATGTTAGACAACCTGTTGCTTTGTCAATTAAATTCTTGAAATATATATAATATCAATGTATGATTGTATATACTGATTTTGATCCGAAAAACAACCTATTATATTTTAGTCATCCCCTGGTCTCTAGATATCTGCATCGGTCCTTTAAACATCCATATCAGTCAACAACTACCACAGAGAACAAGGTTAGTCAGTCTACAACATGCCATGACAGTTCAACAGAACCTGATGCACAATCCAATTCACACTCAAACAAACAGGACCACATGCAGAATTCAGCCTCTGCACCGAATGAAGTTCAGATATACATCAATCTAAATTAAAAGCTCACAATCGAAACATATCCCACTGCCTTCCTGTTGCACTGTTGCAACCGGAGCCCTTTCGAGCAATGCACCACTACAGTCCAACCATGCCCCGTAAACACAAGACCATCTCACTCACTAACCTCGAACAAGATCAAACCCGCCAGCTTCAACCTTCAAAGTGGAACTTACTGATTGTACATCTATTCCATCCTCCATTGCAGTGTTCGCCCTGCAGTCCTGAACGATCCCGGTAATCAATGAGCTAGAGTTTGGAATTGGCCACTCCAGAGATGCATTAAAGCTGAAAACTGAAAACAGTCCTTGTTAACTTTGAGATACTATGACTATGTAAAAAGGAAGTTAGGACGTTCCCGGGCACAGTCCAGAAGCATTACTCTACCCTATGTGCTGCACAAATCCACTTTATCATCAATACGGATGCGGGACATTAGCACCGTTAGCCATTCCCAGCTGTCACCCACTGCTCCAACCAGCTCCGCATGCTTTATCGGATGGGACGGCACTTACCATATTTGTAGGCACTAGTGGTCTCTCTCCTGGCTGAGTGTAATCATAATCTGGGGGACCGAAATAGCAGCGGGCCCCTCCGTGCAGCAGGCCTCCCCGACTGGAATCTGTCCTGCTCGAGTCTTATTGTCATCCTGCTTATCAGCTCTTTTTACGCGCCCCCCTCCCGTCCCCTCCGCTGCACAAATACCCCGGCACAGGCGGACAGATTCAGCACAACTCAACCCGCTGCTACTGTTAGGAGCCAGTCAGCCATGCTGGAGTACAGCAGCCCAGCTTAAGGGGGATTTGGGGGCATTTCCCCAGGTATTATGAGCGCTTGCTGTATTGCCCTGATCCAGGCTCTGCCAATCAGCACCTCGTGCCTCTGGACTAGACTGGACTAGTTTGCCCCTGTCTTTTATCTCTCTCTCTCTTGCTCGCAGTGCTCTGGGAGGTTGCAGCAGTCTCTGCCCGCATCAGCAACATTACACCACCAGCACCAGCCAACCCCCCTCGCCACACACACACACACACACACACATTCCTACACTCGTGCCCTTCCAGTCGCCCATCTCATTAATTAAATCAATGCCACCGACAGTAATTCACTATGGAAATTTGAAAGAGCCTCATCTATTCGTAGTTTCAGACTAGATACTACATACTGTCAAAAAAGAAACATCTTTGAAAACAATGTAACTTAAATGGGTGCTTTAAGTTGAAGTGTGTAATACGTGCACCAGTAATGTCACCAGACTGACCTGATTCTTCGCTAAGCCCCACCTTAAAAACATTAACGACCAATCATGCATTAGCAACTGTTGCTGTTATATTATCAGAACAGCTTTTGCTGTTCAGTGTAATGCTATGGAGGATCTGTGTGTTTAGATAGTTTAAAAAGCAGTTTTATGGTAAATTATTGTTGCTGATTCACACTGGTACCCAGAGAGGTTATATAGTGGCTCTGAAAAATATTTGGGCACTTAAAAATGTCTGAATTTTAATGCATTAGATACAAAACATAACACCAAGCAGAATCTGCAAATAAATGATGCGGGCGCTTTTCTTACTGTACAACTAACTGTACTTTTCTGAGACAGGTTTTCAATCATTTTTAACCAGATAATTTTTTATGAAAGCATGAAGTCAGTTCCTCTCAAGTTCACACAGGTGTCTCAGCAGAATAACCACCAGTATAGTTCATCTTGTTAACAGTTGAACTATAACAGTATATAACAGTTGTACTAAGCTGACACAGGTACCTAAGATAAAAAAGTACATCTTTGTACCTTATTTACCCCTAAATGTGTACTTTAAAGGTACTAACATGTACCTATTAGCATATATTAGTACTTTAAAAGTACATATTAGTACCTAAAGTGCACACACACACACAAACATATATTAATAAATGAATACCTTAATTAAGCAAAGACATTAAATTGATCAAGTAAATATACTTGACAGTAAATATATTTAGAATATTACAAAAGATTGCTATTTAAATAAATGCCGTTCTTTCGATCTTTCTATTCATCAGCAAATCCGTAAAGAAAAAATACCAAGGCTATACCTTGCAATATTACTTCATTACAGCCCAAGTAAGAATAATATTTAATTATTTTACCACTTTATATGCAAGTTTTACTAAAAACAAATCATTTATTCAATTAATTTCTATGGAGCCTTCTGTAAAGCATAAAATTTGTATTATAAAACGGATAGTTCCGGTCCTTGATTCTTATTGGTTGAGCCGCGTTCGAAGCTGTTGTAAATTACTCTACAAACATACACCTTTGTTTACTTGTGTGTTGCTTGGCAACCACTTTGTTGGCACCACAACTGTTTCTGAAGAACTACATTGTTTGGTGGAAGAATACTGTTTTTATTAATATCATTACACTTTATTTGCTCTGTTTTATTTTGTGAAACCTAACTACGTATATGGAATAACCATTTTATAAAAGTTTATAACAGCTTATAAAGTTTATAACAGCTAAGGGGATTTCGTGCCTAACAACGCCCCTTAGCTGTTATAAATTCACTGTAAACCATGGCTTCTTGGGGCTTATTGCTTTAACAAAGAGCTCAATAGTAGGGTCATTAGTAAAATAGTAAAAAAAAACGTTTTCCAAATATGTTTCCTGAACACTCGCTGTCTGCCATTGGTAAAACAAACAGAAAGTCCCGCCCCAAACTAACACCATTGATTGAGTCAGTGTTTCTGAGTCAGGGTGACTGGTTTCTCACACAGACACAGTAATGTTTTGATAGGGCAACAGAGCTACTTGGCGTTATTATAGTTGTCTGTACAAGTAAGCTGAGACAGGAGAAAGAAAGAAAAAAAAATACACAAATGGCCATTAATCAGTCAGAAAAGGGAAAAAATGATAAAGTGATAAAGAGAGGCTTGTCCTGATTGGTCAATAGCCCACAAACCAAAGACCAGTATCAAATCATCAAATCAATGGTCCACTCATGATCATAGACAGATGCTCATGTTTGTGTTTACTTAACACTATGCTAGCAACATGCTAATCATGTTAAAACATGCAACTTGTTAAATCATGTTATTAATATGTTTAATAATGCTAGCAACATGCTAATCATGTTAACAACATGCTAGCAACAGGCTAGTCATGCTGAAAACAGGCTAGCAACATGATAATCAAGTTAGCAAAATGCTAACATCATTCTACTCATGTAGAAAAATGCTAACTACATGCTAGTCATGTTAGAACAATTCTAATGACATGGTGGAAACATACTAATCATGCTAGCAACATGCAAACAAAATGATAATCATGTTAGAAACATGATATCAACATGCTAATAATGTAAGTAAAATGCTAACTACATGCTAATAATGTTAGCAACATGCTAACTACATGTTAATCATGCTAACAACATGCTAGCAATATGCTAATCATACTAGAAACATGCTAGCAACATGTTAACTACATGGTAACTACATTTTAAACATGCAAACAAAATGATAATCATGTTAGAAACATGATATCAACATGCTAGTAATGTTAGCAACATGCTAACTACATTTTAATCATGCTAACAAAATGATAATCATGATAGAAACAGGTTACCAACATGCTAACTACATGTTAATCATGCTAACAACATGCTAGCAATATGCTAATCATACTAGAAACATGCTAGCAACATGTTAACTACATGGTAACTACATTTTAAACATGCAAACAAAATGATAATCATGTTAGAAACATGATATCAACATGCTAATAATGTAAGTAAAATGCTAACTACATGCTAATAATGTTAGCAACATGCTAACTACATGTTAATCATGCTAACAACATGCTAGCAATATGCTAATCATACTAGAAACATGCTAGCAACATGCTAACTACATGGTAACTACATTTTAAACATGCAAACAAAATGATAATCATGTTAGAAACATGATATCAACATGCTAATAATGTAAGTAAAATGCTAACTACATGCTAATAATGTTAGCAACATGCTAACTACATGTTAATCATGCTAACAACATGCTAGCAATATGCTAATCATACTAGAAACATGCTAGCAACATGTTAACTACATGGTAACTACATTTTAAACATGCAAACAAAATGATAATCATGTTAGAAACATGATATCAACATGCTAGTAATGTTAGCAACATGCTAACTACATTTTAATCATGCTAACAAAATGATAATCATGATAGAAACAGGTTACCAACATGTTAATCATGCTAGCAACATGCTAATCATGTTAAAACATGCAACTTGTTAAATCATGTTATTAATATGTTTAATAATGCTAGCAACATGCTAATCATGTTAAAAACATGCTAACAACATGTTAATCATGCTAGCACATGCTATTAACATCTATCTAATCTAACTAAATTTTCAAACTTCAAGCTTTTAGAGCAGTTTCAAACTTTCAGGCTAGGCTTTCTCAAGCCAACCTCAAGGTTTGTCTTGAACTTTTTTTTATCTAGTTTCAAATATTGTTATAATTTCATGTAAATAATTGAATTGTTTTATGATGCTTTAATGCTTTTTAGGGTCTGTTAGTATAGTAATATATGTTGCGTTCGGGTTTCATGATCCCGATGTGCAAAAAAAAAAGTGATTTTAGATGGTTCGATCTAATTTGTCTCTCACGTTTTCTCAGTGATTGATACAGATCCTCATCATCCTCGTCGTCTGATGAAGACTCAGGAGGATGCTGTGGGCAGACGGATGAGCTGTGATGGAGAGAGAGGAACAGTCCGTTATGTGGGTCCGGTTCCTCCCACCGCAGGTCCGTCTCGGTTCATTCAGCATTATATGATGTTCAGCTTCTTCACAATCAGTTTGATGTTCCTCTGTCTTCTGTACCTGCAGGTGTGTGGCTGGGAGTGGAGTGGGATGATCCAGAGAGAGGAAAACACGACGGGAGTCATGAAGGAGTGCGATACTTCACCTGCAGGTGCTCATCAGCAACCAAACAATTACAATCAATGATATACATTTTAAAGGGGTGGTTGATTGCGATTTCACTTTTATAAAAGGGAGAGTTCCGGTGCTTGATTCTGATTGGCTGAGCCGCGTTCGAAGCTGTTGTAAATTACTCTACAAACATACACCTTTGTTTACTTGTGTGTTACTTGGCAACCACTTTGTTGGAACCACAACTGTTTCTGAGGAACTACATTGTTTGGTGGAAGAATACTGTTTTTATTAATATCATTACACTTTATTTGCTCTGTTTTATTTTGTGAAACCTAACTACGTATATGGAATAACCATTTTATAAAAGTTTATAACAGCTTATAAAGTTTATAACAGCTAAGGGGATTTCGTGCCTAACAACGCCCCTTAGCTGTTATAAATTCACTGTAAACCATGGCTTCTTGGGGCTTATTGCTTTAACAAAGAGCTCAATAGTAGGCACATGAGTAAAATAGTAAAAAAAAACGTTTTCCAAATATGTTTCCTGAACACTCGCTGTCTGCCATTGGTAAAACAAACAGAAAGTCCCGCCCCAAACTAACACCATTGGTTGAGTC
This sequence comes from Sinocyclocheilus rhinocerous, assembly GCF_001515625.1. Taxonomy (NCBI): domain Eukaryota; kingdom Metazoa; phylum Chordata; class Actinopteri; order Cypriniformes; family Cyprinidae; genus Sinocyclocheilus; species Sinocyclocheilus rhinocerous. The sequence continues at coordinate 243,201 of NW_015661988.1, read as the reverse complement.
AGTGTTTCTGAGTCAGGGTGACTGGTTTCTCACACAAACACAGTAATGTTTTCATAGGGCAACAGAGCCACTTGGCGTTATTATAGTTGTCTGTACAAGTAAGCTGAGACAGGAGAAAGAAAGAAAAAAATATACACAAATGGCCATTAATCAGTCAGAAAAGGGAAAAAATGATAAAGTGATAAAGAGAGGCTTGTCCTGATTGGTCAATAGCCCACAAACCAAAGACCAGTATCAAATCATCAAATCAATGGTCCACTCATGATCATAGACAGATGCTCATGTTTGTGTTTACTTAACACTGACCTCAAAAAACGCATTTAAATACAGTGGGACGCAAGTTAAGGATCTGTACGTCTCCTCAGTAGTGCAGTGTTGCCATAGCAACCCAACCCTCACTGCAGAGGGGACGTGAGCCCTGAAATGGAATTCGCCTTCATACAAACACACAGTACGAGAAGACGTGATCTGCCACACCAGCTAACTTATCTGTAGTTTTGTAGAAATGTAACCAACCATTTTTGAACTCAGGAAACATGAGTGTGCGGTTATGTGTGCATCGACTTAATATACATCTGCTAATATTCAACTCTTACTCTCTGTCAACTTCCTGTTGAGACCTCTCCCTTTCCACTCCTTCCATTATACAATTAGTGGGCAATGTTTAGAAAGAAGGCTTTATCAATCTGGACAATCAGTTGTCTGCCTCATTGTGTACACTCTGTCTCCTTCAATCCCACTACTTGAAACACCAGCACTCAAGGACACAAATTAGGACACAAATGAAAATTAGGAGATATTCAAAATCGATTTTAGGGTGAATTAACAAAGAACAAATTAATCCCTAATAGCTGAATTCATTTGCTGTCTGTTTTTATACAACAGTTCGTTCTGGTTCTCAAATCTGATTGGTTGAGAACCGGGAGATATTGTACTGGTATCGCTACAGGAACGCCCTTTCACAATTTTGGCATGGCTGTGATTAGGCCAGAGGCACGAGGCCGCTGATATAGAGCCGGTATCGCTGGAGTACGAGAGTGATATTGCTCATTTAGCACTAGCTCCAGTAAAGGAATTAGTTGTTTCTTCAGCAGAATAGTTCCTTTTTATTTTAGAAAATACATTTCTTAAAACAATTTTACACGTTCACTAGTTTATTTAGTTCGTCTACCACATTAAACATGCATGCATCACAGGAGAACTAAATCCTTATTGTTCAGTGTGATGAAAATATCTGATTTTCAGCAAGAACCTACACGGTCCATGTAACAACTATTTCACAGAAATGCATTAAGACAGTGACTACGTTTACATGGACATCAGTAATCTAACTATTTACCTTATTCTACTATTATTAACCTTATTCTAAATAAGCCAATATTTGATTATGATACCATAATCAGAGTATTGTCTTAATCGTGTTAAAATCGGATTATTGTTGTCCATGTAAACGTACTCACTGTTTGAAAGACACAGAGTGGTAAAATTCTCTAACCAGTATCTGCCATGATGATCTGGAAATTGTCCATGATGCAGAGCAATAACACAACATATGTTACGCTTACGCTATTAAAGGCTGGTCATGTTGGATTGTATGTGCTTTTTGAGCTAAATTCACAGTTTTGTGCAGAAATAACGCATGCAACAACAGTTCCACATAGTGAATTATGGCAGTCTTATGTTGCCTTCCTGTTACTGGTTCAGGATATTTTCTGTGTAGGATTACGTTAGATGACAGCAAGGTGTTGACCTCTTCAGGTCAGGTCAATCAATACTGACGTATCTCTTGGGTTGCTGTTAAGGGACTCCGTATGTTTCACAGTTACTGTGCCATTACTTGAGTTGGGATTCACCCATCAACTCACAGATAAAGAAACAGACAAACACATCACATCTTTTTGGCAAAATAACAAACCAAGTAGCATCTGCAAATAAATTATTCTTTACTCAGAACTAGCGTTTCTTCATAATAACACATCTGTGGGCCAATCCAGCTGCCTCTGCTGCTCTGTGCCCATGTGCGAACTTCTAGATATGTACGACACAAACTCCCATGATTCTGTGAGATGTGGTCTGCACACACAGAGTGTACATCTGGAGTAAAGCTCGGACGGATCTCCAGAGAACCAACAAACTGCACAAACACACACAAACCCAGAAGACCACTGTTTGCCACACCGCCACGAGTCAGAGTTAGAACATTACTGAGGTACATACAATGATTAACAGAATATTTGGTTTACTAGATATCTACAGGAAACAGTTCATAAATATACAGGAAATAGTATATAAATGTCTACAGGTAATAGTTCAAGAAATTACAAAAGCAAAATGTTTAGGTTTCCCACACTTTACAATCAATGAATTTTCATGACCTTTCCCATTGTTTATTTTGAGGATTATTACAAATGTTTATTATTATTATTATTTTAAATTCTACATTTAAATGTTCAAATTGTGTATATTTCATAATCTCATTTTATAGAGATTGAACTAACAAAGCATAATTTCTAGCAAATAAAATATTTCAATTCTGATCATGACTTTTTAAGATTGTATTAATTTGCATTATTTTTGCAGGCCTGGAAATCATCTTACTAATAATTTCCTGCCCATTTTCAACTGTCTCTGTCAATAAAAAAGGAGAAAAAACCCCAAGTTATACTTTCTGTTTAAACACACTTTTTGTAGAGTGAGAGAAAATAGGATATCTGCTCCTGTATACAAAGTCAGAATATATAAAATATAATAAATAAGGATTATTTCACAGATAGAACGTTAAAGGGTTAGTTCACCGCAAAATGAAAATTATGCTGTGTTTCACTCACCCCCGAAGCATCCTAGGTGTATATGACTTTCTTCTTTCAGACGAATCCAGTCGGAGTTATATTAAAAATTGTCTTTGATCTTTCAAGCTCTATCGTTGTACTCAGCGGGTGTTGCATTGCTTCTGTTCAAAAGACGTGAAATAAAAAGCACCCTTCCACAAAAAAAAGTGTCTCACACGGCTCCGGGGGGTGAACAAAGGCCTCCTGTAGCGAATCGATGCGTTTTTGTAAGAAAAATATCCATATTCAAAACGTAATAATCACTTTAATGTAACTTGCGCCAATAGTTGTACACAGAAGCAGTTTCGGGGGAATGACGTATGGGGTCATATATATATATATATAATAGTTACTGTTAATAGTTAACTGTAATGATATTTCCCAACAAATAATAAATAAATGCATAATTCTTTCAAAAACTTTTCAATCAGTATTTTACTTGCTACTAAGTGCTTCAAACAAAACACTCTCACTTTTGCTATTTTCAAAAGGCTTGATGTAAAACTCAGCTGATTAATTTATCCTCAGAGTCTGAATTGCTCATAAAATCAACCAGGTACCTTTTAAACACTATTTTGTGTCTCAGCAGACCGATAAAAAGCTTTGCACCATTACTTTTAGTAGCTGACCAGTCAGACCAGAGCTTGCAATTATCACAAGAGCTTTCCTGTTTTGTGTGTATTGTATAACGCATCAGGCCTCAGAGAACAAACTGTGGGCACGACATCAGAGACTTACGTACGTCCTGAACCCTGAGCTGATCACACAATCATCATCACCTCGCTGTTACAGTGCCACTCTTTGCTCATTTGAAGCCCTTTAGGACTGATTATCATTACCGAAACATCCCTGTCCTGACTGGCTTGCAGCACAGTATAAGAGGACGATGCTGTTTGAGGCACAAAAGCTCATTAAATCCAGCTCAAGAGACGGCTGGCGTCCCAGTAGATCTGGCCTGGACTAATGAACAGCAGTCAGCTCATATTAGCCATATTAGCATCTGACACAATATAGAAGCATTACATTATTCATACTGAGAGTATGAAATCCATATGGCTCAGAACATTTCACAATGCCTTCTTTCACACATCACCTTAGGTCAGCTTTATCAGTTTTAGCAGGAATTCAGCTGTGTATCCAAAATCCAAATCTGGAATACTTGATTCTGATTGGTCAAATGTGGCATAATTGCGGATGATGCTAAACTAATATAAGATGATAAGACGACACTTATAGTCTTATCTCTCAGCACTGCTGCATTTATCTGATGAAAAATACAGGAAAATAGTATTACAGTAAAAGCAGTAATTTTGTGAAATATTACTAAAATGTGTTTTCTATTTTTATATATATTAAAATGCAATTTATTCCTTTGATGCAAAGCTGAATTTTTAGTATAATTACTCCAGTCAGTCAGAAATCATTCTAGTATGCTGAACACACATATATATATATATATATATATATATATATATAATTTTGATATAAATTATATATAAAAATGTATAACAATTTATATATAAAATTAAACAAAAATTTTACCATTAACAACATGCCTCATCTAGCCAAGAGCACAAAATTAGCTAAGACAGCCAGTGATGCCCCTCAAAAATAAAATAAAATAAAAAGATCCAAAAAGACCAGTCCAAACTGATGAAGCTTTAGAGGGAAGCTTTTAGAGTTCCCTCAGACACCACTTCTGTCTCATTGATCCAAAACCAAGCTCTGAAATGTATTACATTTATTTTGTGTTGCATACAGAATCAAACAAAGAAAGACATTCAGCATTCATTTCAACAGAAATGTGTAATTTCAGATACTGTAAACAGAGCTTGTGTCTGATGAACCCTCAGGACATCTAAGAGCAAAAATGTAATAAATTGTGCGTCAAAAGAATAGCTGGGTGTGTGTGTTAAAGTTGTCACCCGCATTCTCAAAGATGGGCGTCTCACGGTTCAGCTGCCCCCTCTGTACCCAATCACAGCCTCCATTTTTCACACATTACTGGTCAGAGACACACACACACACACATACACACGCACTTGTCCAGCCTGCAATTCATCAGGTGGTCTCCATTTCAACATTTCTTCTCCAACGAAAAAGAAAAACGAATGTTCAATGTAGATAAAAGACTTAAAAATCACTGCAGAAAGGCCCATCATGCATTGGTGTGTAGTTCAAGGACAAAGACAGCAGGTGCACACAGCATGAAAAGTGCAGGACTTTCTTTTCATCAGGACACAGTGATGCCCATAGCAGTGCTTTAACAAGACAATCTGGACACTCTTGGGACAGTCAGGTAGAGATATTTCTGCACTTTCTGTACAGTGCAGCTTTCACCTATCACACACACACACACACACACTCTGACTGGCAGTGGATATTAATTAGACCCAACAGCTCTGCTCCCTCTTACGTCAATCTGAGCTCCCCCACAGCAGAAGTGATGACTTCACTGACTGAGCATGAGGAGGAAAACCCTGCTGAAAAGATTAGCTTCAACCAGCAGGAATGTTCATGCTGATCCAAGATTTATTATTAATATTATTATTCTATTTTTATTTTACAAGGTTAGTCCCTCGAGATTAAAATCCATTTTTCAAGAGAGACCCGGGCCGAAATGTCAGCATAAAACATTCAAGGTTCCCACTCTTTTTGACCAATGAATTCAAATGACTTCTCTTGTTCAGGATTACTAAGTTGATTAATAAGAATTATCTTCCTATCTTCCTTCCTTTCTTTCTTTTCACAAAGGTTTGAGGTCAGTAAGATTTTACTTGAAAGTGTTACGTATCCGGTCCATGAACTTCCGTCTGCTAGCCATCAGAGGTCACCCTTTCCATTTTCATTGACTCTCGCACTACACACTGTTGCATATCACCCCGAACTACATATCCCATCATTCATTGCACTGATTGCACACAGCACTGATTGCACACAGCTGTTTCATATCACTCACTCACTATTTAACACTCACTCTGATCCCTTCCCGGTGCCGAGTATTGTTTAGCGCTTATCATTTGATAGCTACACTACAGAGCCCTCGTTAGTTTACCCTGCCTTAGCCTAGTCTTGCCTTGTCTGTTTTCTCGGTTTCTGATCCTTGCCTGGTTTCCTGGATTTATCCCTTTAGTCTCGCCCTTTTGACTCTGTTCGCCGTTCGTTGACCTACGCTAGCCCTAGGACTATTCCTGCCTGTGTTTCTGACCTCCTCTGATGCGCTAGCCCTAGGATTATTCTTGTGTCTTGTCCACCATATTCCTGTTTGCCGTTGTCTGACCCATGCCTGTTTCTGACCACGCCTGTGAATAAAGCTTGCACATGGATCCGCACGTCTCACGTCTCGTCAGCCACGTTACAGAAAGAAGTTAATACTTTTATTAAGCAAGGATGCTTAAAATTGATTAAAAAAAATTATGTTCTTATGTTCTTTTGAATTTTCTATTCATTAAAGATTCCTGAAAAAAAGGTATCACAGTTTTCACAAAAATTTTAAGCAGCACAACCATTTCCAACAGTAATAATAATAATTATGAAATGTTTGAGCAGCATATGAGAATGATATCTTAAAGGGAGAAGAAATGCATATTTGCACACAATGCATGACAGTGAGTTAATAAGGCACTACACATTAGATCGTACAGTGATCATGTTTCTGACCGATATTATTAGAGACACGCTAACATCTCCGACACAGTTTAAAAATGCCATAGAGCCAGAAATGAAAGTAATCACTACATTAACTACGGCCAGTACCGTCGCAAGGGCTGTGCCAAGTGTGCGACCGCACAGGGCCTCGCGCCTCTAGAGGGCCTCACTCCTGGCCTGCATTTTATGTTGTTTATGTCTAATTTTTATGACTGTTTTTCCACCCATTTTGTCCTTATATATATATGGTGATAAATTCTGTCAACAAACCAATTAGTGCTTTAGAATTAAAAGTGAACCACACTTCACAAACAACATACAATGATGAGTTAAACCTTTATGCTGGTCTGGTGCTGGTGAAACTGGTGGATCAGTATAGTCATAGCCAGAAGTCTGGCTGGTTAAGCTAGTAAGAAGCCTGGTGGAGACAAGAACATCCAATGCTGGAGATCAGCATCAAAATCTCAACATATGCTGGTGAGCATCCAGAAACACATTCCAAAGTTCCACAGACAACAACTGAAACAAAATACACATTCTGTTTAGATGGCAAATAAATACAACGTCATGCCATGTGTCAGATTTGATCTCAGTGACATTTAATCATGAGACACATGAAAAGTAATGAAGTCTTTGCTCAGGAGGTCATGGATTTCTGTCAGGAGGAAGTGTGTACTGACTCACTGTCTGCTGATGAACAGCAAACCAGAACGGAAAAAAAAATAGGGCCAATCTCTGTCCATGATGTTTGTAGAGCTCAGCAGAAAGTGGGCGGCTCTCAGGAGCTCTGGAGAAACATGCCTGTATTCTCCAGAAACCACACTGATCTGCACTGTTGCATAAAGGCAATGTGTCGGACTGAACATCATCTTTTGCTTTTTGACATCAGTCAAACCTGATCTCAAATATCTCAAATCAACCAGTAAATCCAGCTTTTTGCTTTCTGCTGTTTCTGAATTTTGTGGCATCTCACTAATCTGCAATCCATTTGTCTTTTTTTTCTTTTATAATTTCAGTTTTATATTTTGTTTTTTGGATGACTCAGTAACATTTTTTATATAACCAGATTATTATTTTAGGTTATTATAATCAACTAAGGTTTAGGTTATTATAGTTAGATAAAACTAAAACCAAAAAAACTTTTGATAACTGAAATAAAATAAACTTCAATAGAAATAAAAGTGTGTGTGTGTGTGTGTGTACCTGGTATTTATCACGTTATGGTTAAATGGGAAATTAAAACCGCCAGTAGGTGGCAGCAAGTCACTGTTAATAAGGAAGTCATTGCGACTGAATCGAATCATTTAAACGGTTGATTCATTCAGGAACGAAACACCATCATGTTTGGGCGGGTCTGGGCAAAAGTGAGCGGGCACTAGGCTAATTAACGGACGGAGTCCAGTAGCGTAGCGCAAATCCGCGGCCCCCAACCGCGAACTCAAGGGTGGGTGGGTTGGGTGGCTAGTTATACGTCACAATATTGTAAATATTTGTTTTAAACCAGGAAGGTGAGCCAATGGATATCACACAAGCAACGTGCAAACTTTGTGCAAGAGTTATGCGGTGAACCTCTTAATCTCAGTCGATTCACTAGAAAGTGAAAGTTAAAAAACTGACGGCGCTTTCGGCATCTGACACTGCATTAACGGCGCATATTCTCTCAGAGACGACGAGAGACGAATCTACTTCATATGCTGATAATGGTAGCCTATATAGCTAAATGTTTTAAT
>NW_015661988.1:233723-234808 GCF_001515625.1 Sinocyclocheilus rhinocerous | reverse complement strand
ATGCTGCTAGTCAGTGGCATAGCCAGAATTTTATTTTTGGGCGTTGCAATATTGTATTGCGTTATTTCGGCGTTATTTGGTTATACGTCACAATATTGTAAATATTTGTTTTAAACCAGGAAGGCGAGCCAATGGATATCACACAAGCAATGTACAAATTTTGCGCAAGAGTTATGCGGTGAACCTCTTAATCTCAGTCGATTCACTAGAAAGTGAAAGTAAAAACTGACGGCGCTTTCGGCATCTGACGCTGCATTAACGGCGCATATGCTCTCAGAGACGACGAGAGACGAATCTGCTTCATATGCTGATAACGGTAGCCTATATAGCTAAATGTTTTAATTTACTCCCTTAATATTTCTCTTGTGGTCCAAACATAGGCTAGTGGAAAAAAAAATTAAATAAATAAAGAGAGAGAGAAGAAACGTAGGCTATTTCGTGTTAAACAGTTTTTTTTTTCTTTTTAAAAAAGTCGGTGCTTGAAATAAAGATTTTTCATTGATGATTGCAGTGTTAATAGTTTTAATTATAGGCCTATAATTTATTGTATAATAAACCTGTTTTGGAAGACCTTTTTAAAAACATTTTCGATGAGGAGTAAGCTAGCCTAATCTTTATTATCCTCGCAGCGCGTCAGTTATGCGGTGATACGCTATGAAATGATTGCGGGGCAAATTAATTGTAGCCTAATATTAATTTAATAATAAAAGTAACTTAATAATAATAATATGACTAATAGGCTAATAAGAAGAATGTAACAGACCTATATTAATTGAAAATGCCAAATTAGATATAACTAAAGTGTATAAAATTATTTTATTCAGAAATGTCATGTTTGTGATTTTTTTTATTATTATTGTTAATTCGTTATTTAAAATAACAGGCCTACAAATTAGGAAACAGGTGGAGTTAATCGCCGGCGTCAGTCACAAACATTATATTTAAAACAAAATAAAAAATAAATAGGACGACTGGCAACAGCTGGTCTTAAATTCGTTAGACACCGCACACCAAACGACTTTGAACACCGACTGAAAACATTGACTGAGCTCAAATGACATTCATAATCGGCCTGACAGTAGTGT
>NW_015661988.1:209343-233402 GCF_001515625.1 Sinocyclocheilus rhinocerous | reverse complement strand
TGCAGTGTTAATAATTTTAATTATAGGCCTATAATTCATTGTAGCTATAATAAACCTGTTTTGAAAGACCTTTTTAAAAAATTTACAATGAGGAGTAAGCTAGCCTAATCTTTATTATCCTCGCAGCGCGTCAGTTATGCGGTGATACGCTATGAAATGATTGCGGGGCAAATTAATTGTAGCCTAATATTAATTTAATAATAAAAGTAACTTAATAATAATAATATGACTAATAGGCTAATAAGAAGAATGTAACAGACCTATATTAATTGAAAATGCCAAATTAGATATAACTAAAGTGTATAAAATTATTTTATTCAGAAATGTCATGTTTGTGATTTTTGTATTTTTTATTTGTCAATTCGTTATTTAAATTAATAGGCCTACAAATTAGGAAACAGGTACAGTTAATCGCCGGCGTCAGTCACAAAAATTATATATATATAAAAAAATCTTTAGACACCGCATACCAAATGACTTTGAACACTGACTGAAAACACTGGCTGAGCTCAAATGACATTCATAATCGGCCTGACAGTAGTGTTTCCCCGCTTCACAGAATGAACCGGTTCGCGCGTGGAACTGAAAGTCTTACCATTACTTTCGGGCTGATGGACGGGTTCTCTCCCTCGTCAGTGCGAGTTTTTAAAAGTCTTTTTACAGAATTATGCATTGCTGCTGTTTTTCTAACATTTTCTACCACAGCTGCAAATTACAGTCCAACTGAATGAGTGAACACGCATGAATTTACATTCGCGACACGCCCGAAACAGCCTGGATAACAATTGGCTAACACTTCTTGTCAATCAAACTCATCAAGCATTATGCAAAAACACATTTTATTTATTTTAGTTATTTGAGATGTTATAATAGTTCTCTAATTTTGTTAACATAGACTAAACAATAATTATTTAACAAATATTATATGTGTATAATAAACTGGGGGGGCCTTTCATCAGAGTGGGCGTCCGCTGCCTACGCCCCTGGTGTGTGTATAAAATTATTTTAGCTAGTTGCCAAGAAAACGTCATTTTCATTTAGTTTAAATTGATATACTAAAATAAACTTAAACAAAAATTAATAAAATAATACACTCTAAAAAATACTGGGTTGTTTCAACCCAACTTTGGGTCAAATATGGACTAACCCAACTTTTGGGTTAAAAATTGAATGTAAAAATTTAACCCAACGGTTGAGTTAGTCCATATTTGACCCAAAGTTGGATTGAAACAACCCAGCATTTTTTAGAATGTACAGACATTCAAATAAAAATAAAAACTGATAAAAATAAAAAACAACAAAATTACAAAAACTTTAAAATTAAAACGAAAACAGAAAATATACCAATAAAAACTAATTTAAAATATTAATAATACTTTTAATATTGTCTTAGTGATAAAAAAAAACACTGCTGTATATATATATGTGTGTTTGTGTCGGCACTGGGAAATGAATCGTGATTCTTTCATTTTACTGCGTGTTCTGTTTTATGCTGTATCAGCTTTCTGTCCTCTGTGATTTAAATGTGAACCTAGAAGAGCCTCACATCTCTCTTTCTCTCGCTCTGTTTTATAATCTCTCTCTCTTCACTCCCAATTAATTTTCATGCTTAACCCCATTTTTATTTCCTGTATTGCTTTCTTCAGCTTTCTGTCTCGTTATATCTCAGCTTCGCTGTCTTTGTCCTTCTCTCACTCATTTAAATCAAGCGGGCAAGGTTTGGCTGGTTAGCATAGTCCCCTGCTGGTGGATACTGTTACTACACCATTATGGGATTATGGGGGTATAAAAAATATATATCTTTCTCTATTGACAGCCATCCAAAAGTAGCAACATTTTTAAATATAAAAATATGTGTAAAATAATACAATTATTATCAAATTATATTATATATTCACTGTTTGTATCACTGCTTGCAGCATTTCTCACAGTGAGCGGACGACGAAACCCACTATAATTTTACAAATACATCTGTTGTTGTGTCACGGAATGTAGTTCAGAGTTTTTTAGGTGAGAATGTAGTTGTTTAGACTTCAAATATGCGGTTTGTTATTAAATATATTGCCTATTTGAAAATTTGCTTCACCTATTTCAAAATGTGCTCACCTCTGCCAGTTCTTCTGGAATTTGCTCTATAGTGTCTATAGTAGTTAAACATGAGATATAATTCATCTTGGATATATCTAACGGACAATCTTTTGTCTCATTAATCTATAATTTGTTCCAGAACAAACAGTTTTGGCTGAAGGCAAAGTTTAACACCTAATATTTTTACTTAACTTAATGCAGTATCAGAGCACTGCATTTGTACTTTTGACTGAATTGAAAACATTTATGATGGCTGTTGTTGTTTATTAAATATTACTGTTCAATAAATAATATTTTATATAAATAATAGTAGTATTTAATAATAGTATTTGGCATTGTGAAATACCAAATTGTCTTTGTGTTAGTGATGCTGATTTTGGTTACATTGTTCCGTCATTAGATGGCGAAAAGAGACTGTCTTTAAGAGTGAGTCAAATGCAAAGACTATTTTATTGAAACAGACTGAAACAAGTTTGTAAAAAACAACATTATTTTTACTTTCAACACCTTGTAAGACGCAACCAACAAATGCATTGACCAGCGTTATCATGGGAAACACCCTTAACAGATGAAAGGATAGTACAACAAAGATATCACTTTCCTCAGCAGACATTCAAACAAATGTTTTATTGTGAATATGAGATTGAGCTGAAGAATGAATGCTGTATCAGATGATAATCACACTCGCTCTGTCCATCTCTCTCACATAATACTCGACTCTACATAATACATTAAGCTTTTAGGGTTAGGGTTAGGGTTATGGTTACTAACTTCGTTACTATTTCTAAAGTGACGTTTTCGAATTAGTAACAGAGCTTTTAAACTGTCAACTGGAGATTTGAATCCTTGGCAGAAGGAAGTAGAACGAAGACAAAAGGGCTTTTTAAGACACTCCATGGTTGTTTCTTATTTAATTGCACGTACAGTCAAACTGTTGTAGACACAACGTCATATTCGTAGCCATGCAATATTAAAAAGCCACTATTTTCCACTTTCGTTGTATGTAAAACAGCAGCATGAACACCTTTCAAAATGTCTCCTTTTGTATTTAGGATTTAATTTTAGAGAGAAATATTTAATGACCTTTCTGACACCAATTACAGATTGAATGAAAGGATTATAAAGAAGAAAAAAAAAAACGAATCGGTATCTGGTGACAAAGTATCCCATAAGCTCCAGGGGGAAAAGAGGAGAGGGGGGCAGAGGTCCTGAGGGAGCCTGGTGCTCTCTCCTCAAACAAAAGAGGGTGGAGACTGTGAAAAATGAGGTTGGCTCTTAACAAGTGACGGGGGATTAATGAAACAGCTTGGCATGTTTGCTCAAAAAGATGGGGGTGATGATGCTGCTGGTGGCAGCATGTGTTCATGTGTGTATATCTGGGGTCCAAACCCCATCCCCCTTTAAAACATGTGCATTTAGTAATGCATGGCAGGAAGCAATTGAACTCAACCCATCCACATTAAAACAGATAAAGAGGTAAAGACGGGGGTGGAAGAAAACGAGACGGGGTGGGGTAAAGGACACTCCAACTAAAATTAATTAACAGCTAGGGGTTAATGTCTTTGTGCTGGTGGCAAAATCTACTGATTCAAATAAGCACTCGCTCAGTCTCTATGTAAATTGAAGCAATCCATTATAAGGCTTAACAAAGTGTTACATTAGTATAATTTCGATTTGCTCCTCAGTTTTTAAAAGCAAACAAAAATTGTGTTTACAGTAAAGCACTTGCATTGGAAGTCTATGGGGCAAGACTTTTTTTTATTATTCTGAAAGTAATAAAGAAACTACCACAGTGTTATTTCCACACATCTCAAATTATAAGTTGAGAGTAATAGCATTCAGCAGTGGGAATGCCATTTTAAACATTTGTTTTGTAATAATTGCGTTGCTAGAATATTATTGTTAAAATTAAACTATTATTAAATTAAAATAAACTATTGTTAAAAGTAGCATTACAATTAAACTATTACTAAAATTAAATATATTTAATGGTTTACAATATTGTAATTTTGTATATATATATATATATGACATTTAATATATATTATACAATTAAATATTAATTTGAGTGCATAAAAGGCTAGCAATTAAAATATAATATTTTTGAACAATTTGACAAAATTACAGCCTAATTGGAAATTAATTAAATTATTGGAAATGTATTAAAATAAAATATTCTAATTTGTGATATTTACCTTGATTTTTGCTGGTTTTCTTCACACTTTATAAGCATGTTAACTTAACATAACAAAAATCAATCAACCAGTAAATCAATCAATCAATCTTATTGGGTACACAGAGTGAAACTGAGGGACAGATGTAATTTTTAAGTCTTTTTTTTATAGAAATCATTAAAAAGATTCATATTTATTTAAATCTTGTTTAGTTTTTTTCTTAGTGTAATTAACATTTTAATAATCTTAAGAACTATTAAAAAAACTTTTGTGGAATGGAAAGGTTCCATGGATGGTAAAGGTTCTTCATAGAACCCACAAATGCCAACAAAGAACCTTTATTTTTAAGAGTGTATTATTTGTCTACTTACCTGGGAGGAGGAAGAAGTGTCTGAAAACAAGATGTTTCTGTAAGGTGGGCTTCAAATGCACAATGAAGCAATGAGTAAAGTCAAACGTGACTATGCCACAAGCGGGCAGTCATCCAGCTGCCTAAGTGTTTGTTTTCGTTTGTTCAAGCAGAGGACGAAAGCAAAGGGCTGCCAACAGCCAGGAGGCATCAGACTGGAGTATGGATTTTTCCTTTTTGGTTTGCCTGCGTGCCGCAACCGTGCATTGAGCACAACACCTGATACACTGCCAAAAGCGTACGTACATAAACTCCTCATCATCTCCAGTAATGTCAGCATCCCAGGACAGGTACAATCCTGAAGCACACGAGGACAGTGTGTCCTGCATCTTACAAAACAATAGCAGTCCAACAGGTTAGATTGTAAGACAATTGCAAGAAGTTTCTTATGCTCACCATTTATTTGATGAAAAATACAGTCATCTTCAGTGTCACATGATCCTTCAGAAATCTATGCTGCTACTTTAAAAAAATATTGTTATTACCATTTTTACTGTATTTTTGATAACATAAATGCAGCCTTGGTGACCACAGACTTCTTTCAAAAACATCAAAAAATCTTCATTTTGACTGGTAATGTATCTATAAGACCAGAACATCTTGCTACTATGCAGAATAAACAACTGCATAGCAACAACCTGGCAACCACTCACAACACCCCAGCATCATGCAGTGTGTTTTTGTGTATGTAACTCACATTTTCCTTAGAAAATGTACAAATGTAGTCTGTAAATGTTAGTAGTGAAATCAAGATGTCCACTAATCAATGTGTCTGATCACAGACGGAGCTCTAGAAGCAGATCCATAAACGGCCCAACAGGCTAATAAACATGTCCAGAACTAGTGCTTTGGCTCACTGTTCTCCTTTACAAACACTACTCATCTCAACACAATCAATAACCCGGCAGCATCTCTCCTTGACCACAGCTATACTGGGATTTCTCTCAGGTATTGATACCCTGAGCGAACGCTTACCGTCAGCACCCATTATAGAACCACAGCGCGGTTCACTCCAAATTTGAGTCTGAAAAACAGCTCTGAAAAGTGTCAGCCAAACCTCACAAATCTGTGATGAAAGCTGAGCACAACTGCACATAAAAGTGCTGAGACGTTCATAAGCACATTCTACAAGCATGAATACCATATTAGATTTATTTCTGGTCAACTGGAAGCGTTTCACTGTTGTTTAAAGGGGTCATATGATGCGATTTCAAGTTTTCCTTTCTCTTTGGAGTATTACAAGCTGTTCGTGAATAGATAAGATCCCTAAAGTTGCAAAGACTAAAGTCTCAAACCCAAAGAGATATTCTTAATAAAAGTTAAGACTCGTCCACACCCTCCTAAAACGCCTCGTTTAAACACCCCCCCACATGTCTACGTCACTGTGTGGGAAGATTTGCATAACACCGCCCAAATGTATACGCAAAGAAAGAAGGCGTAACTTTGATTCTCGCTGTAGTATTGTTGTCGCCGCCATATCGTGGAGACACTGTGTTTCGTTGTGAAAGCTATGGTTACTAACGTTACTCTTTTGCTATGGTTACTCTTTTGGTATGGTTACCAAAAGAGGACACAACTATAAATCAGTAGTTAAGTTGTATTTACAACACTCTTCTAGAACAGTTCAACCCAAATATTCAGATGTGTGCAACGCATTTTACGGAGGACGAGGACTGTTTCCTGGGAGAGTAGCCTACAATGCCGGTGTTCCGGTGAATTCAGTTCCCGTTTCCCCTTCGGCGTGCATGCTGACCACAGTCTATGATGCTGACAAATAATGCTGATTCGCAGCCTGCAAGTACGTTTTCATATTTAAAGGATTTGTCACTGATGATTCAAAACGACGCGTTTCAGAAAGGCGGGGCATAGAGGAGCAACAATAATGTACAGTATGTGGAAAATAATGTGTTTTTTGAACCTTAAACTGCATAAACACATTTCATTACACCAAATACACAAAATAATGTTCTTTTTAGCAACGTCATATGACCCCTTTAAAACACTCAGTCAAGTGTGATGATTGATGTGATGATTGACGTTTCTTACACTGGGCTCCAAAAGTCTGAGACATTTTACAATATATTTTACAAAAATTTTACATTTAATGTAATGTATTGCTTTCCATTTCTTTGTAATTATTTGTGAAATTTACTAGCAATTTCTAAATGTGAAAATAGTTTCAAATTGTTTTGTTCAATGTATTCTTCACTAATTTAAAACAAAATCTGTCATTACAATTTATATTATCAGCATAACAAGAGCTTTAATAAAAAGTAAGAAAATCTGACCTTTTGTATGAAGGTTATTGTTTATGTCACAAACGGAGCAATTATTTACTCAATATTTAAGTTAATGTAAAATAAACGTATTAAGTGAAATATTCAATAAATGAAATGCTGAAATAAATATTTAAAAGAAATGAAATTTGGTAGCACTTTATTTTACAGCCCTGTTCCGTGTGTACGTACTATGTATTTATAATAACAATTACAATAACTGGGTAATAACTAGGTACTAACCTTGAACCTATAACTAAACCTAACCTTAACCCATGTTGTAACCTTGTAATACCCAGTACTTTCTTGAGTAAGTACACTGTAAGTACACTGCATACATATACATACTGTAAAATAAAGTGTAACCTGAAATTTTCTGCAAAGACAGATTTCATGTTGCCCTACTGAAGCAGTTGGGCTTTTTCATTTCATTTCATTTAATAAAATAAAATGTAAAAAAAATTATTTGCTTTACATCATTATTTAACATTTTGCAAAATCCTAATTAAAAAAAAATAAATAAATAAAAAAACTTTTGGACCCCTGTGTCCTACTTGCAAATCTCATCTAATGTAGAATAAACCTACAAGAACATTTTACTATGACCTGAGTCAATAATAATATTTTTCCATGTACGTTATTCAAGTTATCAACATCCGCAGCAGTTTGTAATGAGATGTGACCTTGTGAGCTGTCAGAATGTGATTCAGCTCTTCTGAGTCAATGTTTTGCTTAAAGTTCTAGTGTGTAGATTTTCAGCCACACGTACACATGAATGACAGAGGTCATAAGCTCTCAGTCCTTGAAAAGGGTGAAAGGGAGGCTTTCAATCACGACACAACGAACCTGGATCGTTAACACTATATGTGTGCGATGTTGTCTGGCAGGCTTCATACAGAATTAGCTAGAATTTAAAGGTGATACACTGATAAATATTCAATATTAAAACCATTTGTCATCTTTAGTAGTATATTGCTGTTATTTGAACCACTATTATTTGAATGTATTAATATTAACGTCCAGTGTCTTTTAAGAAATGAGCATGAACAACTCTACATACTGAAATAAATCTGGCGTAGGATTTCCTTTAAAACTATTTTCACTCAGAAACTGCTAGTAAATTTCACAAATAATTACAATGAAATGTCAAGTAACAAATCAAATTAAATGTGAAATTTAGAAAGACCAAGATAGTATTTTCTTGTAAAACATAACCAACAATCAAACAAGAATGCAACAGAATGTACACAGTGGTTTCCACAACTCGTAAACAAAAGAACGGGATGCCAAATATCCAAGTATTTCTGACCATTTTCATCCATTCTTTGCTATAAAGAGCAGCTAAGACAGAAGCAGATGCATGTGTAGATAGGTCGAGATGCTGAACGATGAACTGTGACTAATGGGATGGGTTGATGTGGGTTTGTAATAGGATTGAAGCTGGCTGGGACGGGGGTGGGGGGTAATCTTTCATAAAGCCCGTGGGAGAAGGTTCGTGAGCCCCTGGGGCTCTGGATGCATAGCCCGCGATAAAAATGACACCAGTCACGCATCAGCATGGAGAACGAATCCCACCACGGATCAGACAAAAACACGCTCACCCACACGCATCTAAAAAAAAGACAACCGCCACTTCAATCTACAAAAACCTCTTATCGTATGGCATTAAAAAACATGGGTTGGCGTTTCAAACCTGTTAAAGTTCAATAAACAACTATGATATTTTTAAGGCATTTTTTTATATATAAATAAGAGTGAGAAATGTTAACAGTAAAAAAGGTAAAAATCTGCCCTAAAAAATGCTGTAAGCACGTTCAAGTGTGTATTCTGCATTCTTAGTGTGAGCCTTCTTTGTGAGGCACATGTTAGCCCTATAAATAAGCGTTTCCTATCCACACAGGACACAGCAGCATTACTACAGTCTACCAGCCAGTCACTTGAAAGCCTTATTTTTATTTCCAAAAACAATTCTTGAACTGTAATGGCCCTCAAAGTGACATCCCAGATCTTTAAGATGCTTCCAGACATCCCACCCAACCTGCATGCCAGCGTCAAAACACGCCACCCTCAGAGCCATGACATATTGGTACCTTTTTCTTTGGATCCCGGGACCTTTTCCTGGGCTTTTTCTTCCTCTCTTTCTCTCTTTCTTCCTCAGCAGCTATAAGTTCCAAATCTGCTTTTTTCTTCAGCTGGGATGCTGCGTGTGCCATGATGCAAAGCTCAAGTGAGATATCCTTTCATAGAGTGAAGTGAAGAATCCCTCTAAAGCACAAAGACCAAAAATCTCTCCCAGGCACCCTCTGTAGGGTCTATGTGTTCCTGTGAGCAGCCAACGAAGAGCTGAGGCTGGGAAACTGCATTTGTGTGAGAGGAGATGAAGGTTTCAAGGAGATGGTGCTTTACTCTTGGTGCTTTTTTTCCCAGGTCCTTCTGGCCCTACCTGAACCCATCCCCACCGTGTAGTTAGCTGGGACGGAGCGCAGCGGAGAGAGGGATGGGATGAGAGAAAGAGAATGGGTGGAGGGCAGCTGGGATGGAGAATCTTACGCGCGTATCCTTCACCACCAGCTGGAAGTGTCTAAGTGAGGGGAGGAATGGGGGGGGGTTGATGCTGGTGGGTTCTGTGTGCGGATTAACACGCCCTCACATGCGTGCGTACACACACACGCGCGTGTGTGTGGAAAGAGGGGGACGTCTGTATTGAACCGTCATTGTTGTCTTGAGCTTTCCCGTGGAGCACAATAAATTGTTTTATGTGGAAATGATCATCAGTATTGGTTTTGTTTCCCAGTTCAAATAGCCTGAAAACAAGATAAATTTACTTGAGACGCAAAACTGTGTTCGATATTAAGACTTGTTTTTAGAGAATATATTTTGAATAAAATTAGTTTTTATTATTTTCAAAGGATAGTTCACCCAAAAATGAAAATTTTAACACTATTTATTCACCCTCGTGTCATTTCAAACCTGTGTGACTTTATTTTTTTATTTTTATTTTATTTTGAAGAACACAAAAGAAGATGTTTTGAAGAATGTTCATGCTGCTCTTTTCCATACAATTACAATAAATACATTTATTTTCATTTTACACTGGTAATTTTTTTCTTTTTTAACTTGTTTATACTTAAAGTACTTAACTTAAAATTGGCAAAAACGATTTTATTTACTAGAAATATTTACTAGAGAACACATTAAAAAAATACTCATTACAAATATATTAAATATAATTTTTTGCAGTGCCCTCATTCAACAGATGGCATTTTAGCAGTTGTCGCTTTATTGCATCGCAACACGTTTGTAAAACATAAATTCATTTTTTTAAATTTAGGCTTACAACAATAAAAGAAATGGCAATGGAAAACAAAAATATAAGATATTATATATATAATACATATGAAAAACAAAAGATATGATATTTAATCTATAAAAAGTCTTAATTAATTTGCTTCTCAAATAAATCTCGTTTAATGGATGTTTAGATATATTTACTGGAAAAACTACTCACAAAAACTATTCTTTGCAGTGCAAGCTCAGTGGAGGCTCGGAAGAACAGATTTACCCTCACAACAGACATGAAATGGAAACTCATTCTGTAATGAGACTCATTGCTTTACACCTCATTCTAAGACAAATAAAAGTGCTGTTGATAGTGTCGTTTTATGGATGCGAGCGGTGTGTGTTATGTATTCCCACTGTTCACATGTTCCCACTCTGTTCTGTGCACCACCTGAGCCCATGATGGGGGACTGCAGTCGCTGAATATTAATGAAGTGACAGGAGGTAGGATGCATTTTTCTGATTGGTTGAATGAGGAGGAGCTATGCAGCCAGAGAATAGCGGAAGAGAGTGGAAACACAGCAGCCATCGCCAAGTGAAAGCAAATTAACTGTGTATCTCAGTCGGTCCAGCATTTAAGAGCAGAATTCCAGTGTGTTGCTGGGCAAATGTCATCTCCGTCACATTTTCCTCCATCTGTTTCTTAAAAAGAGGGATTTAGAGCAGGCCACTTGCGAAGAGATATAACAGAGTGATTACATGTAGCTTGCATGCAAATGTGTTTTAAATAATTAAATCCCTAATTACATCTATTCAGCACATTAACAAGTTTCTAAAGAAAGATTCCCTGTTAGGCTTTTAATAGGATATAAAAGCCAGAGAAAAAAAATCTGTGAGAAAGATTTGGCTGCTTAATTCTGACATTATTATCCAGGTTTCTGACAATGAGCATAAAGTCTGGTCCACTTTTCATCTAATTCTAGCCAAAAACCTCCCACGTAGACAGGACGAGACAGTCTAAATGCATGAAAATCTATTGTGTCTAACATGCCAACTAGATGCAGATTTATCTGAAATAGCTGATATTAAATAGTTTGTTATAAAAAAAAGAACTCCAATAATTCAGCTTCAAATAATTGCACAGTATTGGTCCAGTAAAGGAAAAAAAAAAAACTCTCAAAACATATGCTGGCTGTTGTACGTATTGCAGTTCGGAAATGAAATGCCCGGTGAATGGTTCTAAAAGCTTAATGATCTATCATGTTTAAAATTAATGTACCACCTACACTAAACTCAACTCTAAATCTAACCGATAATAAAAACAAACAAACATAAAAATGCTTTTGTTGAAGCAACCATACCATTTTTGCTTGCTACTACAAATTTTGATCTTTTTTAGCGTAACATTGCAAATGCAATGCTGTACAAGGTGAACTACCAAGCAAGTTTACTATATCAGAAAAGTCATACATGGAGCTGATAATGTGATGCAAATGTCACAATGTATTACTTTACAACTCAACATAGTAAAAGTGTTTTGAGGTCATAGCATAGTATTGTGCAAGGCACTGCGCAAAAGTAAGTCTTTAAATAATCTATCTTTATAGTTTGTGTGAAAAGGAATACAATTTGTTGGTGTTTTACTGCCTCTAATGTTCCATTTCAGCTGGAAACTGTGGAGTTTTGCAAAAATGTGGGTAGAGGCATGTTTTTCCAATGAGCCTGTGCTGGACTTATTAGATATAGTAGAAGGCCGTTCAGAGATTACGTGAAGAAATTCAATAGTTCATGCTGAAATATTAACCTGCAAGCAGAAGAAGACCTGATCACTGGAACATGTATGACTGCACAGTTCATGAGGCACTACATCCAGCACCTGCTTCAGTGAAAGAACACTGATCATCCGGATGTCAACACACATAACTCATACAATGACAAACAGTCTACACAATGTACTTTGTGACCACACAACCACCAGCATTTTACAGTACATCAGATATCATCTAGACATATTATACGACCAAAAAATCTCTATCCAGTGAACCGCGAGAAGCCTTTATTCAATTTTAAGCACCAACCAAAAACGTAAATCAAATATTCACTGCAGAATAACATTTATTATACACATATCAATGTGAAGGGGTGAAGTAAATATCGTTACAGTAAGACATATACAGATGAACACCTAAAGAAGACTGCAGAGGCATCAGTCCAGCTGATATCTGTGCAAATTTTACTGAAGCTGTATTTAAAGTAGGTCAGACTGAGAAAGACTCTGAATAGAAAATGTCCCGGGTATTTCTGCATAACACCGCGCAGGTCTGTGGAAAGACTAGAGTAGCGGTCAGTGTCGCTTAATGAGATAAACAAGACAACATTCATGTCAGTGCATCTGCATCATTACAAACCCTCAAACAGTGATATTTGTTATGATATTTCTGATTGATACTGGCCCGGTGCTTTTTATCGGATACCGCCTAGCTTCTTTGCAATTAAATCAACCCATCCCAGGACCAAAAGAGGAATACAAATAGTCACCCCATAAACCTATTGTATCCGTATGACAAAGCATGCTGTGGTTACTGAGGCCAGAGCTCTCTGAATGGAATGACATCATCATAACATGATAAGCTCCACCTATCTGTGAGTGATGTAAATCAAACATATTGAATGATACTGTGTTTTCTGTCCATTGTCACAACTATTTATAACTTCTCATAATTTGAATAACCCATAAAGCAGTATAAGCACTGCCCACTAGATATATTCTAGAATCTTCAGTGTTTTGAATTGAGAACCATCTAGAGCAGAGACAAAGACATACAATAACTCATCTGTGCCTCTGGCTCCCTCTACTGGACGACAGGAGAAATACATCATTACATGACTAACAATAACAACAAAAGAACTGCACACATTTCATTTTCAAAGGGTGTTTTGGGAGCATATGCTCCACACTTGTAACTGAAACTGCTCATGTAACAATGGTAACACAAAACAGAGTTGATGTAACAGGCTTTTGTGACTCAACATCAGCAATAAATGTTGCCCTCAGCTGACCGTGTTTCAGTTGTTAGTAGGCCTATGTGAAACAGGCTGTGTAGACCTAAATACACCATAAGAGGTCTTTATGAATATGTACAATATGTATATGTACAACATTTTGCATGTATATCCCATAGAATATGTGCATATGTTGTATTTTCCTTACAAAAATGGCTTCATCTATGATATTTTCTTACTTTGTCATTCTTACATTTTTTGGCTTTCAGGTAGGAAATTTATTCTTTTTGTGGTTAATTTAATATCCAAATTAATGTCATACACCTACAGCAGTGTTCTGAATGTGTGACTTTCAGCTAGAGACATTTCACTTCGTTTAACATCGTTTTGAATGAAATAACTGGCACGTTCTACTCATAGCACTACCGCTGTTTAGCCAGTAGATGGAAGCAATTACCCGGGAAAGGCCAATAGGAGCGATTTTCTTTTCACAATTGGTGCTTGATAATAAATTGCTAAAAATAGATAGAAACAAACATATATCGATAGAAAGACAATGAAAAAGATACTTGAATAACCACATTCAGTGTCCAGTCCTACAGTACACATGGACAGAAGAGGGCAGGGTCAGTTGAAGAGAAGATCACAGAGAAGTCTGTTCTTTTTACAGACAGCAGTGAACAATGGAAATAATGGCTTGATTAATGAACCCATGGAGCCATTAGATATCTGGTGTTTCAAATCTGAACGGATTAAGTCAACATAAGGCAAATTATCTGGCTTGACGACAGTCAGACACATCAGTGAGGACCATCAATCAGTTTCCAAACGAGGAAGCCATTTACACCGCGTTACCTCGTCAGCAAAATGCGTAGTGTAAAGAAAAATAGCACTTTCAGCAGGTTTCATTATACTGTGTGTAAAATCAGACCAGCGAATTCAATTCTGCAAATTGCATATCTTAGTCAAAAATGCGTAAACAGGCATTTATCACTGTTTTAAAGCAATTTACAATTAGGAATCGAGAACCAGTTCTTATACGTTCCCAGTTCTTACGTTACATAAGAAAAAAAATATAGGCCCTAACAGAATTGTTCTGTATTCGTCTGTATTCCGGCGTTGTTGCGAGCAGACCACTGTACAGAAAAAACTCAACGACCTGCTGTAATAATTGTAATAATAATAATATAAAAATGTGTAATAGGCCCTATAATATAAAATAGTACTGTAAATGAAAAGCCATCAAATTTGAAGTGTCAAATATGAATCAAATATACATTTTACAAGTGTATTATAAAATTACATGAAATGTCCGTATATAGCCAGATATATATTTTACAGCATATACCTGAAATATTTAAGCATTTTGTTTGCCCCAATGTTTATAGACATTTTTTTTTGTCACCCACCTCAGAAACTCCTCATGTTATGACCACATTTTGTGGGAAAATGACCAAAATTAGTTTGCTGTAGCTCTTATCTTTTTATAGGATGATTTAACACCAGTCAATTCCTCACAAAAACCTATTATATGGCTTCAGAAAATATAATAAAGAATATTGTACGAGTTCTGTGGGTCATGCAGTTTTGTGATGTCATGAGGGTGAGTAAATGGCAACAATTAAATTTTTCTCGGTGATCTACTCGATCAAAACTATATTAAAATGTCAGTTAGAATCAAATTAAAGCACTAACAGCATATCTCACGTATCCTAAACCTACTTTGCTTTTTCTTTGAATTTATGTGACTCAGCTAAGGTTACAGAGGGCGTTTATGGCCTCTCACCAAGAACTGGTCCTGAACCGGTCACTCATTTCAGTCTATGATGTTTATTTCCTCCAATGAACACAGTTGATGAGGCGTATCATACTTGCACATGGTTGTTCTCTGGTTTAAATTCTACTGCAGCTCCAGAGAGAGGGACTTATGAGATTATATTATGTGTAAATATGAAAAACAAAGGTCAAGTGAGTTAGTATGGTGCATAGTTCAAAAATCAGTTTAATGAACATCATCTCACAGAAACGTGAGGGAAAAAAGGAACAATCTCCAGACTTCATGAATAACAAAAAGTCATTAAGCTTACAAAGCTGTTACTATGAGTAATGATGCGATAATAGAGTTATCCGCTCGTTTCAATCTGTGGCAAAAGCATAGGAAGCAAAGCACCAGGACATGGCCTGCAAAGAAAAAATTCAATGGCAGCATGCAAAGAGACTGCACAGATCTTCCGGCTCATTAACCCAATTGGTTTGAGTGTGTGTGTGTGTGTGTGTGTGTGTGTGTGTGTGTGTCAACTCTTTGTAGACTGTAAGCCAGTGTTTGAAGTCCTGTCAAATTTAGAGTCAACATGAAAAGGCATTTGCAACCCATTTTGTGACCATAATGTGGTGCATTTCCGAAAGAAAAAAAAAGTAGGACGGGACTTGATTTTATCCATCAAAAATTGATTGGATTGTAAAAAGTTGACTTCTCTTGCGGAACATAAATGTGATTGCGGAGGACTACTCACCTCCTGAAACACCGGCAACACACGCTGGTTGAAACTTAAGCAGCCTTGGTGACGTCTCATGAAAAGGTCATTTTTGAGACAGAGCAAACACATTTTAATCAAAGCTTATGAAGACAAAAAAAATTTAGGGTTAATTGTGCACAATAAGACCAAGAAGAACATGTATTGAGTAGTCAGTAGGGTCAGTTTCCATGTTGACTCTGAACTCAGATTCTGCTTGCCAGAAGAAATCAATCAAAAGAGATCCAACAAGAGCTGATGGTGACAGTCCTAACCTAGCTGTCTGAACTATTTCTGTTCTTACGACCAGTGACCCTTGTTTAAATGGTAGCTTAGTTTTGAACTGTTTTGTAGCATGAAATTAAAGAGCTGTTCAGTTGCATGCTTTAGCTTAAGATGCCACTTAAGAATAAGAGCAAATTTGATCATCAGCCAAGTTTGCCTGGTCTTTAGTGGATCGCGTCATCATTGAAAGCACTACAACAGCAGTCAAAACATGTTAGTACTGTGTCTATCTTCAAAAACCACAAACCCAACTAAATAACAGTACTGTGTTTATTTGGCTAATCTGTCAGATTTTATATGTGCACTTATGAATGCACATTCACTATGGGTCATTCCATCTCAAGTGATCCAAAAGTTGGTTGCTTGACCATTTTTTCGTTTTCCTACTTTTTTGAGTGATTACCTCTGTTTATAAGTAATGCAAAACCACCAGTATTTTATTTATTTATTTTTTTTAATTCAGTTTACCACAATGACTGTCTGGATTACTGTGTGGATTACTTGTGGGTTATTGTGATGTTTTTATCATCTGTTTGGACTCTCATTCTGACGGCACCCATTCACTTCAGAGGATCTATTGGTGAGCAAGTGATGTAATGCTAAATTTCTCAGAATCTGTTCCGATGAAGAAACATATATATCACTGCACAGCGCCAATGTGTTCAATGTGTCTTAAGCATATGTGGTAACTGCTAAACCATGGTTCCACGAATATGCTTTTTGAAAAAGATAAATTAGTCAGCTTTGACGATTAGTCATCACAAGTATGATTTTGCCCCTATCTCAAATGATGTCCTCAGCCCCTGGGGTCCTCCTACAAATCCATACTTTTGTGGCATTATGTTGCACAGACTGTTAGTCACAAATGCACACGGCATAGGCCATAACACCAAAAGTTCACATCAAGTGCATCATTTAGACATGGTCTAGATAGTCGAGGAATTACTCAGAAGAGCTGAGTTTTCAGGTACTTATTTCTTCAAAGCTAGTGGCTAATTAAATGCACAACTTTTGTAATTATACATTTGTCTGCCAGGGAATGCTACATTGATGCCTTTAACAACAAGTCTGTATGTGATGAATTTTTTTTTTAATCCAATAATAAACAGAGCAAGTAGCATCATATTGCACACATCTTTAATGGCCTTGGTGCATTTTTTTCCAAGGGGATTTCAGATAATTCTTTAACAAAGAGTTGTAAGCTTTGAATCAAACCAACTGGCTTTGAAAAGAATCACAACAATTTAAAACGTTGATTTAAAGCACAATAAAAAGTATCTGAGAAAAAAAGTAGTGCTTAGTGCGACTATCAAATTGCACAGACTGCAATATGCATATGAAAATGAAAATATTTAAACAAATATTAGTATTTTAATTGTACAGTTATAATGTAAAATAAAATGAGTATTATTATTATTATTATTATTAGATAGTTCTTAGCACTATCCTTTTTGCTTTAGGTCACAAGTAAAATTCAGTAGATGTGCCAAAAAAAAAAAACTAATAAATCTTACAGTCAAGCTTTTTAGACAGTTTTATTCATGGAAATTTGAGAAAATTTTTAAATGACATCCGATATAAAAAAAAAACATATTTAGCCACAGACAGAACCCAATGATATAATGCCATGTACGTATGCTTTTATATTTGGCTCCAGTAAAATAACTATTACTTTAATGAGATTCTTATTCACTATCAACACAGGGAACATACTAGGACAGGCTATATTTGCATATTTCTCTCAAAATTTGGAAACTGCGATATATACAGAAACTTGCTAAATGCTAAAAAAAAAAATACAATTAAAAAACATTTAAAAAGTACTTTATTCTCTATCATGAAATTTCAAATATACTTTCTGAAAAAAAAAACTTTTTAAATTTACATTTATGAGAAATCAGAATGTCAACTACCCAGATACATCAGTACTAAAAATTGATTTCTCTATTTTTACTTGTGGAGCCCTAATATTGTGCTCTATTGGGCAGACAGCTGACAGCCGGCCACTCCTGTCATTTCACATGTCTGCAAAGTTTCTGAATGTTTCATTTTTCAGACGGGGCTTGTCATCTCTGACATTACTTTATCAGCACAAACAGAGGTGCCGATGACAAACAAACAAAGACTGGGAGAACACGAATGGACCTTCTAGGTATTGTCATGGTAACATGCCCCCATCAATGTGCCTGACTGTCAAGAAGGAAAAGAGTCAGAAGCACTGAATTATGCTGGAAGGCTACTACAGCAGTTATCAATATTGGAAGCTGAGCAAAGAATCAAGGGAAGGTGAATTTGACATATCACAGCACAGGAGAACCTCAGCAATTAAAACAGCACAGCACAGTTGTTTCATAACAATCGACAACAGACTTAAGGAGTGTTATTTTGTACTGTGTTACTATTATTATAAATCTAACAAAATGAGATTTAGGCATAAAACAAGAACAAATATTTGCCAATAATAGCTCTTACAGTTTTACTTCTCCAGTACATGCATCTTGTTCCAAAGAATATTTAAGTATTTTTACTGGAACTCATACTGAAAATACAGTGGGTATATAGAAAAGAATCACCCCCCTTTAAAAAATCAGAATGTCAACTACCCAGATACATCAGTACTAAAAATTGATTTCTCTATTTTTACTTGTGGAGCCCTAATATTGTGCTCTATTGGGCAGACAGCTGACAGCCGGCCACTCCTGTCATTTCACATGTCTGCAAAGTTTCTGAATGTTTCATTTTTCAGACGGGGCTTGTCATCTCTGACATTACTTTATCAGCACAAACAGAGGTGCCGATGACAAACAAACAAAGACTGGGAGAACACGAATGGACCTTCTAGGTATTGTCATGGTAACATGCCCCCATCAATGTGCCTGACTGTCAAGAAGGAAAAGAGTCAGAAGCACTGAATTATGCTGGAAGGCTACTACAGCAGTTATCAATATTGGAAGCTGAGCAAAGAATCAAGGGAAGGTGAATTTGACATATCACAGCACAGGAGAACCTCAGCAATTAAAACAGCACAGCACAGTTGTTTCATAACAATCGACAACAGACTTAAGGAGTGTTATTTTGTACTGTGTTACTATTATTATAAATCTAACAAAATGAGATTTAGGCATAAAACAAGAACAAATATTTGCCAATAATAGCTCTTACAGTTTTACTTCTCCAGTACATGCATCTTGTTCCAAAGAATATTTATGTATTTTTACTGGAACTCATACTGAAAATACAGTGGGTATATAGAAAAGAATCACCCCCCTTTCAAATAATCACATTTTGTTGCTTTGCAACCTGAAATGAAGATGGACACAGTTTTTTTTTTTTATCCAGCTGTATTTACTCTGAAAGATATAACCTTCACTTGGATGTTATAAGTTGCACTGAGTAAACACAGCTGGATAAAACCAAACTGTGTCCGTCTTATTTCTGGCTGCAAAGCAACAAAATCTGATTATTTTAAAGGGAGGTGATTCTTTTCTATACCCACTGTATCTATTTTTATTTGATATTTTCCATTGTTCTGAGTAGCTTTTAGTCTGTTGTCCAGGAACTCAGGAATACAAATTAAGATACTCATAATATATAACAGTCACTTTCCATACTCAATACATCAGCACGGCATTTAATGTATGTATATGTGTATCTAAAGACATTAAACTGCAGCACATAAGCAGACAGGCCAAGCCGCGTTGCTTTCAGGTTCTAGTGGGGCAGCTTTCCAGAAAACTAGTTGAAATATATCCCATCACTAACAAAGACAATGTAACAAAGTATATCTATCAAGCAAAGATTTATATTGCTGGCTAAAATGGAATTAGATGTGATCCGTCGTTGGTGCTGAGCTAACACCCAATACAGCTAGATTAGCTAAAAAGCAAAATGAATGAAATAGTCAGCTAATCTGCTGAAGTAGGTACTCTGGGCCTCCGAACCAGCTAATGCACCAACTCATCACATATGTGATTAGGCTACGTGAAGGGAAATAAGTAATGATGGTATCAGATAGTATTACTGCTATATGCTATGGTAATAAATACTCAGTATCACTTGAGTTTCTATAGCCACATTACTGAGGCTCCCTCAGTAATGTGGCTATAAACTCAAGTATGACTGTCACATGGACAGGCGGTGTGTGTGTGTGAGTGTGTGTGTGTATGTGTGTGTGTGTGTGTGTGTGTATGTGTGTGTGTGTGTGTGTGTGTGTGTGTGTTAGCAGTTAGCCGTCACCCTCACTCTCTAGTGCTGTCCATTCACGCAACGTATCAAAAAGTGCTGTCCATTCACGTAATGTATCAAACACCCCATCATTACCTCGCATCTCTGTCCATGTCAACACCCAGACAGCCTTTAACTCACACATGACCCCTTCTTTTAGACTCCAGCTTTCCCATGCATCCATTACAGACAAACCAAAGTCCAAGTGCCAAAATCATATTTAACTAGTGATGGACCAAAATTTCTGCAGCTGAAAATATTCAGCAGAAACAGAAAAACAAATTAATTTCAATGTCAATAGCTTGCTAGTCAACTCTAGAGAGGAACATTTTGTCAAATATGCGCTGTATTACACATTTTTACTTAACCTGTTAGTGATCATTTTATTATGTAATGTATGTTTGAATAGATCTGTCATGAAAGATTTTATTGCAGCCATTGTTCAAATGTTTATTTCAACAACAAATTGGAGTAGAAACATAATACTCATATCATTTATATAATGACAAATATTTATATAAAAACATGCAATTTAAATGTTTGTATACAATGCTGTTTTTATTTGATTATTAAATTAATTTGATTATTTATTTGATTTTAAAATAAACTTTATTTTCGATTTCAGTTTTTGTTTAAATGAAAAAAACAAATTCTGCAATCTACTAAGATTTTGCTTGGAACATGAGCTCAAATATCTCTCATTAAATTCTCTCAAAATTGTCTCAGTTGTGTCTATTTTTAATTCTCATAAGGAATTTTAAGAGAAACATCTGAAGTTAATAAAAGAGCAACTTTTAACATTAATTACATCATGTTTAAAAAAATTGTTTAAACAAGAATATAATATAATGCAATATAATATATTTTTAAACGTAACATAACATTTTAAAATGTGAAAAGATTAAATTAGAGAGCATCAGATTAAAAAAAATGTTAAAAATTCTACATTTTTAAAGTAATAATAAAACAGTTTTAATAAATTTTTTTTTTTTTGTTGTTGCAATATTTGATGCAAGACATTGTGAAATATACTGATGCATCATTTTTTAACTGAAACACAGAAACCAAAGGACTTTTGCCAAGTTGAGCACAAATGGAGATTCTGTTGAGATTTTTTGAAAATCTAGAATAGTTCTGTCAGGACCACTATCGTCAAAGATGATTGACAACTAGCATAGAGTTTGGATTGGCGGTATGGTTCTGTTCTGGGCAAGAACTCCCTGTGCCTCCATGCAGCCTAGCATGGATGAGAGCAGGGAGAGCAGCAATAACCCCCCAGGGTAAACAGAACAGAACTAACATAAATGTATTGCAGATATTGTTAAGTTCAATCATTTTATGTACACATTTTAGAATTAGTCTGATTCAAGGAGAATCAGAAGGCTGAATCCTGACTGACAGAGGAGGAGTTGGGGATGGAGGAGGGTAATTAGCTATTGAGCAATGCGAAAACTGCTGATAATACTGAGGGACCTTATATATGAATGCTTAGATAGGTGTCGTATTCCCATAGGTAGATGGGGATCAGCTGAGAGTCAGCTGATGCGAGCTTGACTAACG
Organism: Sinocyclocheilus rhinocerous; assembly: GCF_001515625.1. Classification (NCBI taxonomy): domain Eukaryota; kingdom Metazoa; phylum Chordata; class Actinopteri; order Cypriniformes; family Cyprinidae; genus Sinocyclocheilus; species Sinocyclocheilus rhinocerous. The sequence goes on along the minus strand of NW_015661988.1, from coordinate 211,591 downwards.
TGACCTGCCAGAACTAACGCTACGCTTGATATGTGAGATTACTCTGAAAAGCATGGGACTAATGCAAACGTCTCCATTTAATCTTCTTACTAAGTGTTCTCTGAATTATTATGCTAAAACACATCAAATTAAATTAAATAAAATAATAAACATATAACATTAAAGTGAAATTAAAAATGAAACACTCAGATGCACACACTCAGGATGTGTGATGGTCAGTGTGTGTTCATGTTCACTCTAGAGACTCCAGCACAGGTACAGTAACATGCCCTCACGTCACACCTCACTGAGCCCGTCAGCATTTCAAAAGCTGCTCTTATGATTTCTGCTTTCAGACCAAAGGCCTTTATGCCACTATGACAGAAATAAGTGCTTACTTCTTCACTCTCTTACTCACTCATTCCCAAACAGAAGCACCGTTACCGTATTGGATGACTGAATAGTGAATGCCTTTGGGATTCAACAGAGGGTTAAAGCTTCAGCAATATCTGTCAAATGTGTTTTGAGAACAGAAAAGAGGCTTATTTTGAAATGACATACGTCTCTGGGACATAAAGACGGTAAAGTCAAACTGAACAGAACATGAGAGTGAATGGTTAACAGATCTATGGTCCATAACTACAGCAGTGCTCTTAAAAGAGAGAAATGTCATACCTGCATTTGTTTCCTTACGCCTTGGGAACATAATGTACACTGAAGTAATAAAGCCTGTGCTGTGTCAGCCAGAGTGCTTTCTCAAATGTTCTCTTGGAAAACTAGCAAAATATTTTTCTTGCGCTTATTCATGACATTTTCAACTACTGTATTGAAGGATCTATATCTACAGTCAAGAAGAATAGCTTAAAGCTGCTGTAAGCGATTTCTGCACCCCTAGCTGCACCAAACGCACTTGCAAAAGTTGCTAGATTTGTACATGCTCTGAAGAAAACGTGAGGGGTGCTTGCATATGCAAAACTCACTGTCCTCGAAAATGGAAGGATGAAGACATCAATGAAAAAGCCCCCCAAGAGGGTAAAAAAAGAAAGATAGAAAGAAAATTCTTATACAGCAGATAAACCCAAATCACATGAATGGAATGTCAAAGAGTGCATATAGGTGTAGTGGGTTATTGCTAGAGCATTGGTAAGCGGTTGCTAGAGTGTTCTGGGTGGCCCACAATCAAGTCTCTATGATATTCTGGACTACATATCGTCCTGATCTCTTTATTAAAATGATTACAATTTCTGTAGATTTTGTCACCCGTTTTACTGTCCACCAGGTTCAAATCTAATCACTTAAATAATAGCACAACTCTTCTAAATAAGCAGCACGATTGGAGGTATCATCCATGTCTGTAGAACAAAGGATGTGCAGGATGAGTTACAATATGTGCAAAAGTTGAATACTAAGGTATAGGGGTTTGTTCAAATCCCTAAACCAGTGGTTCTCAACCTTATTGACTCCACGGCCCCTCAATGTCCACAACAATATTCAAAGTTCCCATGACTTTTCCAGTTGATCATAATTTACAGTATAGTGATTAAGAATAATGACTAATAATAATTTGTACCTGACAAAATATTTTAGAGTTTGGCATAACTACGCAAATATGTAATCATAAAATGTAGAAATATGCCCAATGGCGGTTTCATATTTTATTAATTGACATTACTTTTCCAGCTCTAGAATGAACACTTTTAAAATTAGTCTTCCTTTTATATTTCATTATTTTCAAGACAGTGGGAACCCCCTTAAATCTTTCAAGTCATCATGATGCACCATTGGAAGTTTGCTAAGACCCCCTGTTTGAGTACCACTGCCATAAAAGTATTTGCAACAGTATTAGTCTACAAATTAATCTAATCATTAATCTTCTCCAAAGGGAACTTTGTTTAACGACTTATAAACCAATAAAAAACAGACCTACTGTGAGCTACAAGGTTCTGTTGAAGCCCCACATAATTGTAACTTATTTTTAAACAATCATGTTTATCAGTGAAATTCTGGTAAAACCTACAATTTTGCAAAGAAATCTCCATCAATAAGAGCATCAGACCTACCAGATCATGCCAAAAGACCCTGCTGTCTCCCATGAAGCACTGCAAATGACGTAATAGAGTCAGACTCTTCTCAAACTACTTACATATCTACTTACATATAACATATTTTGCACTAGTTTTATATATTTTATCAATAGTTTTATAGTTTTATATTTATACATTGTTTTATTTTGATTATGTCATTTTCAATGCTTCATGGGATTGTAGTT
>NW_015661988.1:204955-209312 GCF_001515625.1 Sinocyclocheilus rhinocerous | reverse complement strand
TTTTTTTTTTTTGCTTTTCATCAAGGTTTGTAGTGGTGGGATTCACCTTATAGCTTGTTGGTTTGGTTTGACTTTAAAAAAAATCCTTATGAGGAAAAATGCCCCAAAAAAATCAATGCGCAGAAAAAAATCTGAGAATTGTTGCACTATATTGTTAATAAAAACAGGAGGTACAATGTACAAGTTACAACATCTTTTGTAGATTTAGGTTTCTAATAGTGCCGTTTGCCAAAGAGAACCAGAATATCCTAAAAAAATATATTATCCTAAAACATCAAAATCCAATATCAATACCCAAAAGTAACTTCCATATAGCCTTACACAACGGAGATCATGCATTGGCCAACTGTTGTAGATGTCACTTTTAAAAACTACTAATGACAGTCTTGTCAACATACAAAGCACTGGATAATTTTGTTTGAAAAAAATTTACTGAATTTCTGTAAACATATAGCTTAAAAATAAATGTTCATTTATTTCAGCAAATTGGTGTATATCTTATAAATGTTTGCATTATATCAGCATCAGCAAAGTTCATTTAACACCCCAAATCCTTTGACCACAATTTTTAATTTTCACATCGTTAAGCAAGTATTTACTACAAGCATCTCTAATTAGTTACGTACAATTGCTCTACTATGATAGTGCCGTTTGCCAAAGAGAACCAGAATATCCTAAAAAAATATATTATCCTAAAACATCAAAATCCAATATCAATACCCAAAAGTAACTTCCATATAGCCTTACACAACGGAGATCATGCATTGGCCAACTGTTGTAGATGTCACTTTTAAAAACTACTAATGACAGTCTTGTCAACATACAAAGCACTGGATAATTTTGTTTGAAAAAAATTTACTGAATTTCTGTAAACATATAGCTTAAAAATAAATGTTCATTTATTTCAGCAAATTGGTGTATATCTTATAAATGTTTGCATTATATCAGCATCAGCAAAGTTCATTTAACACCCCAAATCCTTTGACCACAATTTTTAATTTTCACATCATTAAGCAAGTATTTACTACAAGCATCTCTAATTAGTTACATACAATTGCTCTACTATGGCCCTTATTAGCTTGACTGGATATATTAATAAACTAAATCCCAACCACATACACAGCCAGCAAACACCTCTACTGATATTAATGACTTACCATTTCTCATCTCAAGCCCTTACATGACTGAGTCTGCTATGAAGCGTTATAACACATCTGGGGTGAGCATGTATAGGTTGGTGTGTAGCAGAGAGTGGTGTTTATTCAGGACACAGCCCACTTATACTGTATATATGGAGAGGAGTGAGGAGTTATCATGATACCAGGACATACCGTAAGGAGATAAACAACTTAACATGGAGCTAAGCAGGCATTAGCCTATAAAAGCAAGCTCAGGGGGCGCTGCACTCTCATGTCTCTAAGGAGAGCAGGTGTCTGGGTGTGTGTCACAGAATGGGAACTCCCAGGAGGGGGAAAGATGTTGCGGAAGGACAGACAGGCACACTAGACGGATATGCCCGGCTCTCTCAGTATCTCTGCTCCATGGGCGAGGTCAGCTCCTCTACCCTACTGGGACTCCGCCAAGGATCTCCAAGGCAACTGACATTAGCACACAGCAGCTACAAATAGAACAGTACACACACACACACATAGAGACTCAAACCGTGAACCTCTCCACAGGCAACACTACAGTACATATACAAAAACACATAGAGCCTTTTATAATCGCTGCCGTCCATTTACTAAGACCTAAGGCTAAAATTCCAAGACTGCTTCTAGTGACAGTAATCAGTATTGTTTGATACTCATAATTAAGGATACAAACCCCTAAAGAGGTTGCAGTTGCATGCTTAAAATAAACAGTATGTTATCTTCCATTGGTGTGGATGCTAATACTCTTATCATTATAGTTCTGGCATGACAACTCTCGGAGGGATTGGCATTGTAATGTACATGACAATGTTAATGTATTTGGTCTTGGCGGAATAGATCTGCTATGCTGTTGCTGTGGCAGAGCAAGTACCGAGACTTGCTACTGCCAATACATCCACAACATGCTGCTGTGAGCATGTAAGAAATATTGCTGCTGCAAATATAACATACATGAAATAACCCCCATATAGCATACATGAACCACCTCGTAGCAGATCTATACAGGTGGAGCAGGGGGAGGTGGGGGGTTTCTGAAGCAAGCTGCACTGCTACGGCAAGCACTAGTCATATATTTGAATGTTGAGCAGCGAGCTCATTGGCTACTGATACAGAAGAGAACCAATCAGCTGAGCCATGTGATAATGATGTCATTAGGTCAGATTGAGTTAGACCTATCGGACTGCGCCATCTATCTATTTATCATTCTTGGTACCAAAGATGATAACTACAACTGTAAACGATAACAACACAGAGAATAGTTCCTTATTTGAATCAGTGTTTTGAACAAATCAGCTGAGTAAATTATTCAATGACTAAATATTTGTTTTGTTCCTAAATGAATGCATTTGAACAAATCGGATGAATTAATGATTCAGTGCCTCACTCATAAAAATTTATTTTGTTTCTAAATGTATCATGTTGAATTCAGAATAGCATAGGTATACTACTAATACTATAGTATTTGTGCCATATAAATATATGGGAGAAATATTATAATTACTACGTTATTTCAAATTCAGCCTGTTCAATGATTCAATGACTCACTCAAAAAGAGTCATCTGTCACCACCTACTGTAGTAACAATGTAACTTACAGTACAGGAAGAGTCACTAAAAATGCCCACTACTAATGCACAGACATTTCAAACACTATTGCTTGTGCTGAAATATACTTTGGGATTGATAGTCTGTCTACAGAGTGCAAAAATGGACAAGCGGAGTGAGATGTGATTTTACAAGTTACTAATTATTGCACACTGATGTCTTCTTTTAACATATTGCTGTTCTCGCTTTTTTTAACAACCCTAAAGCTTGGTAAAGTCATGTGGCTTACTGTATCTAGAACAGATTCTCAACTTCCATTGAGCTGTACTGAGGCCTAGACAAAACAATCATAGCATCATAGCCCATGGATCCAGCCTCGAGACTGCTACAAATATGTAAATTACACCAATGACACCTCTGCTGTCATGGTAACACGACATGTGGCAGTTTCAGGGAGGAGAGAGGCAGATGTTCATAACTCAGCTATAGTGCCAGGAGAGAAAGAGAGAGAGAGACGGTGAGAGGTCATGGAAGAGAGGAAGAGTAAATGGGTTTGACCCATATCTCACACCATACTCTCACACTCTATTTCTTCCATGTTTGCCCACACACACAGATCTGGTTTGTGGTGCTTCTTTGAATAACCCACAGAAACCCACTGTAGTAAAATTGCAACAGCAATTAAATTATTCTATTTTTGTTTAGGAAAGTTATTTTGGGTGTTTCTAAATCTATAGCTGTTTTTGGTCCTGTTAAAACATACTTTTTATATTCTCACTGGTTATTTAATCTGTTCACTAGCAATTATGTAGTGGGAACGAAAATGTGAACAGATTCTTTTGTATTGCTAATTCTATTTCCATATCTAGCACTATACAGTATGTATCCTAAATGCACAAAATTAAATAATGCTGTACATTATGTATAATTTGAGAAAATTGCAGCTTGACTGGAAATTATATATATATATATATATATGGAAAGGAAAACAATGAAATCATGGTTAAAATTTTAATGTGACCATATAACAAAATTAACATTTTAATTTCATAATTTAATAATAATTATAAAGTTGAATAAATAAGTTTGAAAAAATATCAAATATATTTTTTTAATTTCTAGTATTCAGTGGTCAATGGCAAAATGAATAATGTCATCCTAAATGCACAAAATTAAATAATGCTGTACATTATGTATAATTTGAGAAAATTGCAGCTTGACTGGAAATTATATATATATATATATATATATATGGAAAGGAAAACAATGAAATCATGGTTAAAATTTTAATGTGACCATATAACAAAATTAACATTTTAATTTCATAATTTAATAATAATTATAAAGTTGAATAAATAAGTTTGAAAAAATATCAAATATATTTTTTTAATTTCTAGCATTCGGTGGTCAATGGCAAAATGAATAATGTCAATATTCCAAAAATATATATTAATTTAGGTAAATTTAGAGACAGTTTTTCTGAATGTTGAAAAGGATACTACAATGGGCCTTAATGGTAGAACAGTTTTTAATACATTAAAATACATTATGAAATATCTGTCTCTTCTCTCCCACACCCTCCCTTCACTCAAACTATGTAAAAACTGCCTTCTCTGGTTTGTGTGTGTGTGTGTGTGTGTGTGTGTGTGTCTGTGTGTGTGT
>NW_015661988.1:191178-195305 GCF_001515625.1 Sinocyclocheilus rhinocerous | reverse complement strand
TCTGTGTCTGTGTGTGTCTGTGTCTGTGTCTGTGTGTGTCTGTGTGTGCGTGCATGGAGAATGGGCAAAGGGAGTGCCGCTGCCAGGTGAGGAAATAGCTATTGAAAGTGATGCTCCAGCAGCCAACATTTACAGGCCCCATCCAGACTCTTTTATTATCTCAGATGTGGGAAATGGGACATAAAGCAGCATTGTGTCTGTGTGTGTCTGTGTCTGTGTGTGTGTGCATGGAGAATGGGCAAAGGGAGTGCCGCTGCCAGGTGAGGAAATAGCTATTGAAAGTGATGCTCCAGCAGCCAACATTTACAGGCCCCATCCAGACTCTTTTATTATCTCAGATGTGGGAAATGGGACATTGAAAAAGCAGCATTAACACTTCATCTTCCAGACTCTCCACATGCTCTCCAGAAACTGGAATTAATCCCAAAACTAATCCTTATAACTGATGATATCATCAAGTCCATATCCATACATGCTGTTGTCACGCCAACAACGATCTTGCACAGAATGATTTGTTAGACATCGCATGTAATCGCCCACATTAATACTGCTCTCAGATTAGGAGCTGCTCACACCCACATATAACTGTAACTGTGACTAAAATATATCCTAAAGGAAGTTAACTGAGGATTTAGAGAGGACTTTACTCATGTTAGTGAGAGCCCATGCTACAGCGGCCAAACCAACCTTTGATTAATATGCATAATCAAAATGCAAACCAAAGTTATAGTGATTTATTGGTGAATAAAGGAATCCAAGTCCATAATATTGTCTTACTTTTGTAGAACACAAAAGGAGATGTTTAGCAGAATGTTCACGTTGCTCTCTTCCAGTGAAAGCATACCGTGACTATGGGCTGTCAAGATACAAAAGCATCATAAAAGTTCCATAAAAATATAAGTAGTCATCATGACTTGCACACTATATTCCAAATCTTATGAAGTCATACGATAACTTTGTTTGAGAAAAATACAGAAACTTATGCCGCAGCTCTCAAATCATCATGTACACTTGCACATTTGAACAAACCTCTAAATTCAAATTCTAAAACTTAAACTTAAAACTTAAACCTATTATTCAGAATCAATACAACCCTGCAGAAGCATCCAAAAAGACACTCAACTAAGAACCAGATCTGTGTGCTTGGCGTGGAATGTGACCCTCCCGCAGGTGTGTGACGGAGACGCTCGGAGTGCTGTTCCCGGGACAGACGGGGCACCTCCAGCAGACAGAACGGCTATTGCAGCAAAACAGTGCCAGAGACACGATGGTCCGGCCTGCTCACCACGGGGCATACCGGTCTCAGCTGGCACAAAACACACTGAACAAAAACTTTTTATAGATGTGCTTTAAGTTTTCTGTATAGCTGTTCATATTTTAGTGTGACTCTTATAAATGGAATAGTTCACTCAAAAGTGAAAATTTGCTGAAAATTTACTCACCCTCAGGCCATCCAAGATGTAGATGTCTTTCTTTTTTTTACAGATTTGGAGAAATTTAGCATTATATCACTTACTCACCAATGGATCCTCTGCAGAGAACGGGTGCCTTCAGAATGAAAGGTCCATGCACAGAATGATTTGTTAGACATCGCATGTAATCGCCCACATTAATACTGCTCTCAGATTAGGAGCTGCTCACACCCACATATAACTGTAACTGTGACTAAAATATATCCTAAAGGAAGTTAACTGAGGATTTAGAGAGGACTTTACTCATGTTAGTGAGAGCCCATGCTACAGCGGCCAAACCAACCTTTGATTAATATGCATAATCAAAATGCAAACCAAAGTTATAGTGATTTATTGGTGAATAAAGGAATCCAAGTCCATAATATTGTCTTACTTTTGTAGAACACAAAAGGAGATGTTTAGCAGAATGTTCACGTTGCTCTCTTCCAGTGAAAGCATACCGTGACTATGGGCTGTCAAGATACAAAAGCATCATAAAAGTTCCATAAAAATATAAGTAGTCATCATGACTTGCACACTATATTCCAAATCTTATGAAGTCATACGATAACTTTGTTTGAGAAAAATACAGAAACTTATGCCGCAGCTCTCAAATCATCATGTACACTTGCACATTTGAACAAACCTCTAAATTCAAATTCTAAAACTTAAACTTAAAACTTAAACCTATTATTCAGAATCAATACAACCCTGCAGAAGCATCCAAAAAGACACTCAACTAAGAACCAGATCTGTGTGCTTGGCGTGGAATGTGACCCTCCCGCAGGTGTGTGACGGAGACGCTCGGAGTGCTGTTCCCGGGACAGACGGGGCACCTCCAGCAGACAGAACGGCTATTGCAGCAAAACAGTGCCAGAGACACGATGGTCCGGCCTGCTCACCACGGGGCATACCGGTCTCAGCTGGCACAAAACACACTGAACAAAAACTTTTTATAGATGTGCTTTAAGTTTTCTGTATAGCTGTTCATATTTTAGTGTGACTCTTATAAATGGAATAGTTCACTCAAAAGTGAAAATTTGCTGAAAATTTACTCACCCTCAGGCCATCCAAGATGTAGATGTCTTTCTTTTTTTTACAGATTTGGAGAAATTTAGCATTATATCACTTACTCACCAATGGATCCTCTGCAGAGAACGGGTGCCTTCAGAATGAAAGGTCCAAACAGCTGATAAAAACATCACAATAATCCACATGACTCCAGTCCAATTAACGTCTAGTACAATAATAAGGGAACTACCGTATTGGCCCGAATATAAGACGACCCTGATTATAAGACGACCCCCCTTTTTCCAGATGTACCTTTTGAAAAAAGGCTTTTTAAAAACCAAATCTTGTTTTTTTCTCAGTAAAACACATTTTGTCTTCAATTATTTTCATATTGCATATTTTTCCTACGTATTTCATGGCACACTCGTTTTTTAATGCGTATTTGGCGCCACCTAGTGTTGTGGGTGTATTATTGACATGTCAAAGTCTAGACCCTGAATATAAGACGACCGCGTTTTTTCAGATGTATTTCCAATAAAAAAAACATCGTCTTATATTCGGGTCAATACGGTATATGGAAAAGAGCAGCATGAACATTTTACTAAATATCTCATTTTGTGTTTCACAGAAGAAACCTTTGAAACCAAAGTCATATAGCTTTGGAACATTAAGGTGAGTGAATTATGACTAAGAATATTAAGAATATACATTTTTGGGTAAATTGTTCTTTTCAAAATTGCTAGATAATAACTAAATTACTAAAACTAACTAAACTAAATGATAACACCATACTATTTCTACTGTAACTATTGCCTGTTATAATTTTAACAGAATTCCGATCTCTTGGCGAGATGACAGGCGTGAACTGACATCTCAGTCAAGTTACTCAGTGAGTCATCAGCGTTTTTTAAATGAATCACTTTCCATATTCAGACTGACTAGCGTTCCATTGCATCACCTTCATTTTTGCCTGTGCTCTGCGCAAACTCATTCTGTCAATATCTATAACCCTGACTTCCAGAACCAGTGTTCCAACATTTAAACAAAACAAACAAATGAGGGAGCAACTAAACTAAATTCAGCTAGTTCAGTGAACACAAATAATGGTCATTGCTGATCCTGTTCACTCTGACACCTTGAAAGCAAACAGATGCAACAGCGAAACTAGAATGTCTCCATTGTGTTTAACCTGCCACAGAATGACAACTTCGCTGATAAAAGTCCCACTTTTTTACCAAGTCGATGCCAAAATGTTTAAAAGAAATGATACCAGTTTTCCTATAGTACCAATACTATCAATGACAAACAGCTACTTTCAGGCACTCTCATGCACATTTATGTGCATGCTCAATGAAAACCACTCATGGAAATGCACTTCTTGGTGAAAATGCCATCTTGGCCAGATATTAATGTAACCACAGCTGGTTTGTCTTAAGTGAATGTAAAAAAAAGTAAGGGCATAAATGTGTGAAACAAAATCTGATTGTCGTAAATGCAGCCTAATAGACCTGCTATTGTCTATGATATTTATTAATATCAATTTCTAAATCATATATTAATCAGCTACTCACTGTTTGTGGATGGATATTTTAGTGACTAAATTTAAAGGGTTAGTTCACCTCAAAATGAAAATTAGGCTGCGTTTTACTCACCCCTGAGGCATCC
>NW_015661988.1:182711-190761 GCF_001515625.1 Sinocyclocheilus rhinocerous | reverse complement strand
GCTTTTTATTTCACGTCTTTTGGACAGAAGGAATGCAACACCTGCTGAGTACAACGATAGAGCTTGAAAGATCAAAGACAATTTTTTATATAACTCCGACTGGATTCGTCTGAAAGAAGAAAGTCATATACACCTAGGATGCATGGGGGGTGAGTAAAACACAGCCTAATTTTCATTTTGGGGCGAACTAACCCTTTAAGTCAGCTTTTTAAAAAGTCCTCTAATATCAAACATGCACACAAATTTAGATCAAATGTACAAAAAAGAGAAAAAGATGTAGAGATAATTTTAGTTTATTTTAAATGATTTTCAGTCACAGTAACTCCAACAGTACTGAATCAGTATTATATTATAAATAAGACTGCCAATAATTTAAATAAATAAGAATAATTTTTACATATTTTAATTTAAATTTAAAAAATTGTATACGTAATTTCTTTTTATTTCTTTTTAATTTTTTTATTGACTTTTTATTTGTCTTTTGAATAGTTACTGGATAATGTAAAGCAATAACTTAACTGAGAAATTATGGAAGGCTACATGGGGCATTGTCTACATTTTATTTGTTGATATTTACATTAATGTTTAAGTTTAAAAAATTACTACGTTCAATAGCGAATTAGTTTATCCTGTGGTATTGATCATCTTTAAATTTCACTTGCATCAACTGAAATATCGTTATTATGACAAACATATTGGGAGCATTCTAGTTTTGTTGTTCCCTTACGGTGTAGATGCAGTGTGGGGTTCGTTCTGCACATCCAGCACACTGAACTAATGCTTAGTCAGTTAGCATTAGCTTGATTTGAAAGGCCATGCACAGATACAGACACAGCAATTTACTAGTATGGAGAGGCTTCTAATTTTGTTAGGTGCCCTGGAGCTTTAGTGTCTTGAAGGCTGTTGTGTATTAAGATTGAAAGTAATCTTGTGTGTGTGTGTGTGTGTGTGTGTGTGTGTGTGTGTGAGTGTATACTTCAAGCTATGCTAATGCTAAGATAAATAAACCTGCTTCACACTGACAGTGATTTGAGGTTACATGAGCGACCATTTGTGACATAACAAGTTTAGTAAACCAATAGAGAATGATTTCCAATTAAACACGTTTGGTCGAACAGAACAAACGTCTGAAGTTACAAGAGATACATTCAAAATGTGCAGAGCAGGGGGTCGCAAGAAATGGAATTGAGAACCGCTGACCTAGAACACTCTAACAACTGCCTAGCATCTGCTTAGCTACATCTTAGCAACAAGAGAACAACTATCCAGAACACTCTACCAACCACTTATCAATTAGCCAAAAAAGGCTCAAGGCGCATAGAAATGCCCTGGCAACCACTTAGAACACCAAAGCAACACCTTAGCAACCACCTGGCAATGCTCTAGCAACCATCTGGAATGCTCTACCAACTGCTTAGCAACACCCTGGCAACCACAAAGCAATCATCTAACAAAGCCCTGTTAACCACCCAGAACACCCTTCAACCAAAAGACTCTTGTAACCACCAGGCAAACACCTAGAACAGTCTAGCAACTACCTTGCAATGCCCTAGCAACCAGTGAGCAGCCATCTAGCAAAGCCCTAGCAACCAGCCAAAACACTAAAGCAACACCCTAGGAACACTCTAGTAACTGCCTTGCAACACCCTGACAACCTTCTAGCAACTATCTAGCAAGACCTTAGAAATCACCCATAAAAACAACTGCCCTATAGCAACCACACAGAACACCACAGCAACAGTGTTCAACCACCATCTAACATGTTAACGATCACCAACTGACAACAAGCTTAGAATCTCGTTTCAATCTTGTGGGTTAAACAATGTAACATTCTTTGTTTGTTTATTTGTATGTGAGACGCAATTCAAACCATAAATATACTTTTTCACCCAGCACAAATTTAAAAGATTTCTGTCTTGGTAATAAATTACCAAATAACTATCACAGTCACTTTACTTCAATACTTTATGAGTCCTGCAGCATCTAAGTAGTTGAGTAACATCCGTGGAACACTGTCATTTGGCAGTGAAGTCTGCTGTTATAGCAGAAATTTGTTGTGAAATTTGGACCTGCTAATGTAACTCAGGCCAGAGAAACATTGCAGCTTCATTCTGTTCCTATGATCCTTGGCCAAATTCAGCATTAGGAACACTGTTGGCCTCAGCAGAACTCAATATGTTTTGACAAAATGAGCAATCTGACTATAACTCATGCAATAACTTTATTGCTCCAGGTATTTAATAGCTTTGATACTCTCAAATGTAAAGTCATGGCCTAAAGAAATTATATAATCACTCTAATTTTACTGCAGCATTCCCTCAATGAGAAAAATATGAAATATGTATGAAATATTACAAGCTAATCAGTTCCCATATTTAGGTCAAAGCATTCGGAATCTAGAGGAATTTTTCTATGAAAACTGCATCTCCAGAAGCCTGGGAAACCCAGAATGCATTAAAACTCTCGAGTATTTCTCCAGACTCTTACTGGTCTCTCAACTGTGAGGAAAGTATCAGGTTCCTCGGACATCAGAGAGCCTGGGAAACTGAACGCTTGAGGCCAAGTTCCGTCATGCCTGCCGCTGGACATTCCAACTAGGATTACAGGATCAAAATCTGGAGAGCCATAGATTGTTGGGGATGCTTTACAGTTACCCTGACAAAAGAGTGCAAATTATTGGCTGGAAAATGCAGAAATTCTGGAAATGTGGGACCAACTGCCAAGTTTTCCAGGCACAACTTTTCCCCCCATTGTCTTTACCTGCCATTCTGCTTGTAATATAATTCCTCGGAAAGCCATGACTCTAGACAAAGACACCTATGATATACTCCACAGTGAGAGGCTGGATGTATGTTCTGCTATGTTTAGCCAAGTACGATCTGCTTTGTGACTAAACCCTCCATTGTAATGGGTTGAAAGAATGCCCTGAATGACGGGTAATGATCATCTCTCTGGTGTAATGTCTCAAAATGCATCAGATGACTCACTTCTGCATCGTATTTATGTCATATGCCATTGATTAACATCAAGATATCTTTGTCTGTATCAGGTAGGATGAGATATATGATTGTTAAGTCATTTTCCAGTGCAATATCCTGTCTAAAGACAGAACTCAACTCCAATACTGACCATCATTGTCCTGGTCATCTACTAAGTTACATTTGCAAGAAATATGCATCAGATGACTCACTTCTGCATCGTATTTATGTCATATGCCATTGATTAACATCAAGATATCTTTGTCTGTATCAGGTAGGATGAGATATATGATTGTTAAGTCATTTTCCAGTGCAATATCCTGTCTAAAGACATGAAGAACTCAACTCCAATACTGACCATCATTGTCCTGGTCATCTACTAAGTTACATTTGCAAGAAATGCAAAGAATCTTTGGCATCCTCAGCGATTAATTAGTTGTTATGGTTTAATTTACCAAGAAATGTTGAGTACGTTTTGACCAGCAATTATCTTTTGGAGATGTCATTTGGAGAGGATTTGATGAGCTCTGTAGGGAAAGGTATGCTTTTAACAAAATTCAAAATGGTGGAAGGCACTATTGCTGACCTCAATTATGTCCCAAACTTGTCAGTTAACGTCAAAGTATCATTCCAATGACACATATGAAGTTATGAAGCATAGATGTTGTTTCCATTATAATGGTGGTTTTACCAGTTATCCTAATTGGACTCTGTGGATTTAGGATTTGGATGTTAATTTTATTTCCTTGATTTAGCCCTACAGCAATTGTTGGACCAGTTTCTCCTTGTAAACAAGTTACATTTCCGATTCAAATGCCAATAAATATCCCGACTAGTGCCTGAAAATGCTGAATCACTGAACAATTTCCAAGCAATGATGATTGAATACATATTTATTGCCACTGTACATTCTGCTTGTTTCAAGTCTGAAAGTCAGATGTGACAGGAGCTACATTAAAAGTTCAAAAAAGTATTACATCCTGTTCCAAAATCAATCTTATTTTCAAAATGACAAGGTCTTTTCAAAGAGTCTTTACAGCTGGTACCCTTTTCAGAGATATATGACTTCTGACAGATGCAAAGCTTCACTATCATTCTCTGCTAATATTACATATACAAGCTGGACATCAGACTAAAAGCATGAAATGTGTTCGAATGTGAAGCCCTACAGTCAATGGTGAATAATGAAGGCAGAAGCCCTGGCAGATATGAGCTACAGAGGATCCGCCATTAGAAACCATTTTCCAAAGTGTTGAAACATGATTCATCCTCTGTAGCATGAACTTAAAGCAAGCACCATTAAAATGCTCCAGAAACATAAAGATAAAGAGACTCATTCTCATGGTCTGCTGGCATAACAGTGCATTTTCCATTATGTTTTGAGCTTGGATTTGATCAAGTATGAAATCCTCTGAGACTGCTCATCAAGAAAGTAAGTTATGCTGTGTTTTCAAGACAATTAAGACATTTTACTATTGAGTAATCCTGTGGTTCCAACTAAATTTGGGTTGTGAGAGTCTTTGACAGGCATCTTTGACTGTGTAGTATGTGTGGCATTTGTGGAAGCCCAACACTTCCTGTGCTTCCACATCACCGGATGGCTGGGACTTGCCAAGGCTCACTTCCTGAATGATTCTCCAATTAGAGTGGAAGATCCAGATTAGCTTTCAGCTACACTGTAAATGTCAACCTTGCACGGGCTCATGTTGAGGTTCACAGGAAGTATGAGTCATTTAACCCCCAGGGTTTCTTTTCAGTCCTGTTTATAGTAGCCCTATAACACATTCTTGACATAATGATCATTTCACAGCAATGACAATATTCTTTCAAAATAGTGACCCCAACTTTAGTTACAAACAGCATGCTGAAAACAGAGTATAAAATTAAATGACTTTGACAATGAAGAACCTTTCCTGTTTGGTTCCTCTAGGGTCCCGGTTTTATTTTATTATTATTATTATTTTTAATTTTACACATTTTTAAGAATAGATGGTTTTTGGAATAAATAAAGGCATAAGGGAAATTTTTGGGGCCAGGTACTGTTGGCTTGTTGGTCTATGATTCTTGCTTTAGGTGTGAGAGGTCCTGTGTTCAAATCCTGGACGAGCCCGGCTGTCAGCTTGTTGTTTTGGAGGAGAGTGTTGATTTGACAAATGCTCCTATAACTGTGAAAGAGTAACTCGAGTTGAGGTCAAGGATTTATCATGTTCCTGTGGCACTTTACAGAATGTTGGATGCACCAGGGTTGTGTGTCATTCAGAATTGAATTGTATACAGACAGACAGACAGACAGACAGATAGATAGATAGATAGATAGATAGATAGACAGATAGATAGATCTAAATAGTAAACAGCGCCAGCAGAGGTCAAACTGCAGGAAGAGCAAAAAGAGAAAACTAGATGTACGGTTATGGATTAGTTAAGTGCTTGTGGAAGAGTTGTTTTCAGCCATATTTTGAAAGTTATGATGGTTGCAGCAAATTGAGCATGTTCACCACAGAAGGCTACATGGCTACTGTCAACAACAACTGCAGGTACAAAAGGGAGATATATTGGCTCTAAACCCATTGAGCTCCCAATGTAGGCAGGATATTAAGGCATCAAAGGCACACTCCTGATGAGAAGGCTAATTTGCTGCCTTCTAGGTCTCCTTCTTTTGGCTAAATTCTAAGGCAGTATTGCCAAGGCCTAAGTGCTAAGGCCAAACTGTACTGAAAACAATTGTGAGTGGAGTCTCCAGTGAACTGCATATGAGATGCACTGTTTCTATAATACACTATAGCTACATTTACATGCACCCAAATAATCTGTTTATAATCGGACTGATGTCTCAACTGAACTGAAAGCCTTCATGTTAACACCTCAATCAATCCGAGTGAGCTGTATCCGAATAAAATTTAATCTGGTTTGAAATTGTGGTGTAGACCTGAAATAATCCAATCAACAGGAAAATAATAATAATAATAATAAATCATGTAAACGCCTGAATCCAACCATTTTCTCAATCAGATTAAAAAAACTCTTGACATATATGTCAGCTTTCTTTTTAGATATGTTGTCAAGGCAAAACCAGGAATTAGGCTACGTATTACTAGTTTGACCTACATGTAAACAAAGATGTAAATTAGATTGCAAAATTTCAGTTCATATTAAATGAAATGGGATTGGATTCATTCAAACATTCATAAAATTAGTGCATGTCAACATACCCATAGAGTTCATTAGTGCCAGCCCACTTTTTTCAGTGGCGCTGGTTCCAGAAGTATTTTTCCCATTCATTTTTTTCCATAGGGATTTTTAAAAGTCTTGGTTAAAGAATTAGAAGCCATGAGCCAAACCAACTTACGAGGTGAACCACAAAATTGCAAACTTTTATTTGAAGCAAAAACGTTACAAGACTGTGTACTTAATGGCTTTTGTAAGGGAAAAACGTGATTCTTTAGGTTGATAATAATATGAACTGATGGCTCCAACGAAAGCATAATTTTGCTGCTGCCTGCACATTCTAAATTGATCACTTATTAAGGTACCATTTCAGTTAGGATGCTGCTTTAGAAGACAGCTGTCTACTTAGGCAACAGACAAGTCAGCTCACTAGGTTTTGAAACAGAGTCATTATATAAACAAGTAGTAAAATTTACAGTAACAAATACAACACAGCAACAGCAGTGATGCTGCTACAATCATTTGCAATGGAAATGCTAAATATAAAAAACAGACGCTCCTTGTGCAATCGGCAGGGATTCCCGGCTCAGTCATCTAAATGGCAACTTGCTCCGTTCCTCAGCAGGCCTTCGGTTGCCATGGCGACACCCATTACACACACCTGCCAGTGATTCAGGTTCCCTAGTGCCCAGACAGCTCTCTCTCTCTCTCTCGAGCTAAGAAAGACCTATGCTTATTCACAGCAACTGACCCAAAAACTCCCCCCATGGTTTACTGTTGGGGTCTCCTTGACTCGGGAGCAGTGAAAGGGAAATGACATGTGAAAGTCTCAATCCATCAGCCACCAAAAAAGCATGTCTCCAGATAAGCGTGAGCTAGCAACCCATCTAACACACTCTCTTAGCCTGTCTCCGGCTCTCTCTGTTCCTCTGATTATGATCTGGATCAGTACCGCACAGCCATTTTCTCTCCACCAACATGTGGGGAGGAGCGACCAGCCATGTTGACTGTCTGAAATTAAAATGATATCGCTACATCTGAGGCTTTGTTCAGGCTTTGTTCAGTGATGAAATCCGATTTGACAGTGTTGTCTATATCTGTTACATTTAAATTGGCAAACAGACATTGATAAAGCAAAGCTGCTAACAATATCAGATGTGTACAGATGTGATTTTATTTTCTCCTGATCAGGTTCAGCTCATTACCCAGAAAACTATCCATCCAAAGCTGTTGTATTTGTATTCTAGCAAGGCTTTTATCAAGATAAAACATCTCTATCTGTTGTTTTTCGGACTGTTAATCTTTTGTTTCTCCAAATCAGTGGTAAAGAATAATAGTCATTGACAGAGACGAGTCTAACCAGAAAATGAGCTATGACAAACCTGCACGCTGTCTGATTTCCTGCTCTATTGAACTCTAACAATACAACCAACGCACAAAGACAAACCCCTGCGATGGTTCATGTCCTCTGTGTCGCTCTGAACACCAATTAATGCTTAAATGGACCGATTCAACCCCCATATGGATTCTGGGTAACCTGGCTAGGATGATTAAAAAAAAAAAAGTATTAATTTGTGAGTGTTACATTTTTATTTTGTTGTAATTTTGGTGATGTCCCAAGTTTCAAGGAACAATAAAATGGAAATGTTATTAAATGTCATTTTTATACAGTTAAAGTCAATGGGGTTCAAAAGAAATGGACCCCATTGACATTTATTTTGTATGGACAAAAAACATTGAGATTTTTCATCTTCTTTTGTGTTCTACAAAGTCATGCAGGTTTGGAACAATATGAAGGTGAGTAAGTGAAGACAGAATTTTTCCACTATCCCATTAAAACTTTTGCTATACAGTGTTTCCCCTGCCATTATATTAGGGGGGCGGCCCGCCCCCCCAACGGCACCCCC
>NW_015661988.1:171081-182500 GCF_001515625.1 Sinocyclocheilus rhinocerous | reverse complement strand
GCCCAGCGGAGTTCCGCCCCGATGCGCGCGCGCATACACACACACACACGTGAGCCCACTCCCACTAGTATCCCCCCCCCCTCAAAGCCGTAAACCTAGGGGAAACACTGCTATACCATTTATACCATGTTTATAGCACGGTTGAAAGTGTATATTCATGTAGTTTTCATTTGCTTTACATTAGTTACATGTAAAATTGATGAAAACATAAAGTTAATCAAAATTACAAAGCAGGATGAGTCCCAAACAAGTCAAGCAGAGGAAGAACTCATTATTAAAGGGAGTTTATTTAATTTTATTTTAGTTTAGTTTAGTTATATTGAAGCCTGAAGTGAAACTAAAGTGCAGTTATAGATGTATATATTTCATTTGCAAAAAAAAATAAAAAATTACTAGATAATGAGTTGCCACATTGTTATTTACGTCTTTAAAAATATCAAAATATTTTTTCAGTTTAATTTCTAAGGAACTTCCAATATTGAATATTGTGATAATGTAATATAAAATTACGATTTTAAAAATAAGATTTTACTCATATTTACCACTACCAATGAGCATTCTAACATATTGTAACAAACAAGGTAATTTATAAACAAAAATATATAAATTTTCTTTACATTCCCAGTGTGCATAGCAACAGGTTGGGGTAGCATAAAGAGACCAAGAGAGACGGCGCTGTCAGTGTGATTGCCAAACATGCACACACACACACACACATTTCACTTCTGATTAGAATGACTGTCTTCGAATTTATTAAAAGCTCCCTTCTAATCACTACGTTTAGTTTAGTTATATCGAAGCAACAAAATCTTGGCATTAACTAAAGTGCAGTTATAGATGTGTATATATATTTCATTTGCCAAAAAAAAATAAAAATAATAATAATTAAAAATTGAAAAATAGAAAAATAAATATAAATCACTGGATTATACATTATGAGTTAGCACACTGTTATTTAAATCTTTAAAAATATGAAAAAAAAAAAATCTGTTTAATCTCCAAGAAACTTACAATATTGAATATTGTGATACTGTAATGTAAAATTGTGATTTTAAAAATAAGATTTTACTCATATTGCCCACTATCAATGAGCATTCTAACAAATTGTAACAAACAAGGTCAAATGTGTGTGTGTGTGTGTGTGTCTTATAACTTCTGTAATTTTTCCTCACATTTCCAGTGTGCATAGCAACAGGTTGGGCTAGCATAAAGAGACCAAGAGAGACAGCGCTGTGCGATTGATAAACGCATACACACACATACACACAAACACACTTCTGATTAGACTGTCTTTCAAAAAATTTATTAAATGCTGCCTTTGAATTGCTATGTGAAAGGAGCGGCTGCACTTGTTACACGGGACGAAAGGGAATTCCTCAAATTCTCTGAAACATTTAAAGCAAACACTTTTACAGCCAGCAGAGCTGACCCGAAGCAAGTACCACCCGGCGCTGACTCAGATACAGCTCCTGCCAATGCATCTGAATGGCTGCAATTAAGCAGATTATACTGCTCGTGCAGAGAATAGACGGAGTGGGTGGAGGGAAAGACACAGAAAGAGAAAGAGAAAGAGAGAGAGACAGACAGAGAAAACATCTGTCCAGAGTACGTATACAAAGAATGGGAATTAAATTTAAATATATGTATCACGCTAGTCTTCATATCTCAGTCATTATAAAAGTAGAGTCATTGAAAAATATACAAATACATAAATATAAATAAGATTTTTAAAATGTGTAAAATCTTTCAAGGCAAAATTATTGTTTAATACGGCAGAATCAACATGACACAAACAAAGATCAGCTCTTGTAAGAAACAATGACGTTTTCAGTAATATAATATTAGGTTGTGCATATACAGATAATCAAAACTAAACCCTGTAGAAAACTCCAGAAGATCCTGTTCCAGAATCAGCATCTAGGTTGGTTTCCCCTGAAAGTGTGCTGTCAAACACCTTCAAAACAAAACCATTCCATCCTGAACACACCCCTTCAGTCTAGAACAAAAGAGAAGCTTCCTCCAGATCCCCGTCTAGTGCTTTTCAACATCAACAACCACCATTAACCCTTCCAAATGCCGGATTTAAACAAGCCCTGAGCGTTAAACTGAAAAGATCTGTATGTTTAAGCTGCTTTCTTATTACCTTTTTGCCCTTCTTCTTGCGTAGCGCTTGCTTGCCGGTCCCTTTTTCCTTGGCGTCTTCGCTCATCTTATACAAAAGATCCTTTCATTTAATCCAACATTGAGAGAGCCGTGATGAGAACTACAGAAAAGTCCATGAAAAGCGAGTCGCTCTAATACCTGGTGCCCTCTTGCTCTCGATTGTCAACACGCATTCAAAGAACTCGGTCCAAACAGCACTTGAGCGCTTTGGGTGGTTTGGTTGGTGCCAGCTCCTACACACGCCACAGGTCACTGGGAGGAGAAATCACTGGAGCTTTTATTGGAGTGGGTTCTTCTGACCCAGCTGCCCACCTCTCCCTGACCAACACAGTTAGGTCTACTGATTCACTGGTGATCCTCACACAGACTAAATGGTGCTGAAATGCAGTGCGCTGTCGCCCTTTCTACGTAAAAATCTGTCAAATCATGTAACGTGAATGTCGTACAGTCTCTTGCTTTAATTATAATAACCTTTGCGATAACCAATATTGTGCATCCCTAATATAAAACTATTGAATGACAGCAATGTTTTTTCTTTAATTGTTTGTCACAATTTTCGTATTATTTCGTAATATGGGTATAATAATGGGTAGTGCAGTTTATCACTGGAAATGTGGCAATATGTAAAAAATTGTGTTGAAATCACATTAACTTGTGGCTTCTACAGAAGCATCGATTATTGCTTAATAACTTCCGAGCTAAAGGTAAAATTTCTCTATAGAAAAAAAATAACTGGGATTTTTACTTTCGGACCCCTACTGTTCTGCTCTATCCCACCCGCAGTGAATGAAGGAAAGCGCTTAGTCGGAGAGTCTGCAACGCCTCTGGCCAGAGAACAATAAACTCGAGAGCTTACTCATCCTCCAGAGAGGAACCAGCATAGAAGCTGCTAAAGCATCATGTGATCCGATTTTCCAGTCGCACAGCATGTCATAAGAAGTTTAAAGGATGGAGATGAGAAAGTACACTGTGGGTTGTTTATATCGCACAACATTTTGCTTCGACATCACTTGCATTATCAAAATGCTAGTGCGCTTAAAAAACAGTCACCGCTTGAACAATGCTGTACAATTACCTACTCATCACTGAGTGCAGTGCCATTTACTATTCACGAACACCACAAATGTGCTCTGCACTAATAACAATGGATTCATTCTCTGTGAGCGAGTTTGTAACAGAGAGCCACAGCAACAGTCTGCTCTTTCTGGTTTGTGGTCCCCATCTCCATTAATATTAACCGTTGTAGAGAGCTGAGTGGTTATGTAGCTGTATGTCCATTATGGTTTAAAACGAAAACAGGTATATCAAAGAGAAACCTCTCTAGTCTGACTTCTGCTGGTCAGCGAGTGTCATGACATAAACAATACCACCCTGTCCTTTATACAGAGATCACGGATATACTAAGATACTTATGTTAGGATTAAAATGTGTGTGTGCATTATATTTGGCATCATGATATTGAATTAAAAAACCCACTTTATGCCTTCAATGAATTCATCAAATAGGGAGGCAAATAAGCAGCTGCCAAACCTAAGGAGTCTCAGTAACACACAGCTTCACTAGTTGCAGAACAGTTTCTCACCCTTAATTCAATTTGGCAGCAGAAGCACAGCTTCACACCTAACACAAGGTGACAAAACCAGGACTTACTGAACTCTTATTCTGACGGCACCCATTCACTGCAGAGGATCCATTGGTGAGCAAGTGATGAAATGCTACATTTCTGCAAAAAAGTTTAGCTTTAAAATCTCAAGAACATTTGCACGCTTGACTTCCAATGTATGTACATTACTGTATACAGATTGAGGGTTGAGTGAACTTTTTTTGTGGACATGCACACTTAAAAAAAAAAAGATGACAAAAAGATCTGAGCCACATAATACCTAAAAAATTACGATTTTTAATGGCACAAAAAAAGGTTGTCATTGTTCAGTGCTATTGCAGGTATATTTATTCTGGCTGCTTATATACTCAAATTATCGCACAGATATCTCCCAGCAAAAAAAGTGTCAATCTGCCTGTTTTGATTTTCATTTATTGTAGTAGTGTTTTTGGATATCTCACAACTCTGTGAACTTGGTTCCAACTGACATAATATTGAACTGATTTTTCAGTTCCTCCAGCGTGTGGAGCGAGTGATCTGTGTTGAGTGTTGAGCACACACCTCTTATCATGCCAGAAAACCTTGAACTCCATAAAATAACTAAAGCAACACGTGCTTGCCGAGCTCAAAGCTTTACCTAACGTTTAAGGGTCTGTAAAACAGAGGAGTTCTAGGATGTTTGCAGCTGATCACATGTCAAATTCCACATGTTTCTATGTGGAATGTTACATCGCGGCTGCAAATTGACAAAATCCTGCATTATCCAGGCTTTTTGATCTTACTTAAGAAAAAAGACAACAAAAATCAAATGATTTAAAGCAGATTTGAGCTGAGCTCCAGAAACATTGCATTAGGCTACAAGTATTTGAAGTGTGTGTGCAGCTAAAGCTCTGGAATGAACCATCGAGTGACAAGCAAAGCCATTAATCGCGTAATTTGTTTTGACAAGGTAACTGCATAACAACATGCCCCTACACTTTGAAATAAAGCTACTAAAAATCCCATAGTCCTGTGCAGGACTAAACATGTTTCCACTATCTGTCATTAGCAGTTCACCATCTCCCACAGTCCTTTGGGAACACCGGGGCTTTTTTTCTATCACAGCTATCAGAAATCTTTGATCTGTTTAATTGCTCTCTCCACACCTTCTCACTACAAATATATGTGCTGAGGAATAACTTCAGTTATAAATCTGTAAATATGCAACACAGGTAGTAAACATTACCTGGAGTATGCAGTCTAGTCTACAGGTGGCAGCATTGGTGGGTTATGTAATTACACCATCAGTCAAAAATTTGGAACAATTCATATTTGTGGAATTTCGGGATTCTTTTGTGAATAGAAAGATCAGGATTTATTTGAAACGGAATTTTTTTTGTAACATTATAAATGTCTTTAGTGTCACTTTGGATCAATTTAATGTCCTTGCTGAATAAAAGTAATTTCCTTAAAAAAATTTTTTTTTTAAATCAAACTTTTGAAAGGTAGTTTTGAAAGGTTGGAAGGCTGGTTCAACATTCATAATAAGAAGAAATGTTTCCTGAGCATCAAATCAGCATATTAGAATGATTTATGAAAGATCATGTGACACTGAAGACTGAAAATTTAGCTTTGTGTCACAGGAATAACTTAAGTTAAAATATATTAAAAGAGAAAACAGTTTTTTATTATAATAATATTTTACAGTATTACTGTATTATAAACAAATAAATGCAGCCTTGCTAAAAATTAATTTAGTACTTTTGATCAAATAAATGCAGCTTTGATGAGCGAAAGACATTTCTTTAAAAAAAAAAAGAAAAATCTTCTTAATTATTCCAAAGGTTTTGACGGGTAGTGTGTGCATTGAGAGTTGTGTCACATACCAGAACAACACAAATATGAAAGTGAAACTAAATAACTGAATAACAAATAGCATAGGCATGCATTATAAAACTAGCCAAGACGTGCAGGTTGGAAGACAAGTTAATTCAAACTCATAATTGAACAAATTTACTCAAACTGACTAAAATGAATCTGACCAAACTGTCTCACTTGTAATAAATCTTTGATATTTGCCATGGCATATTTTTCAAAAAATCGCAAATCTGTTCTGAAATCTAGTAAGCTGGCTACCTAGACAGCATTTTAAGATGTCATTAGTGCAAAGGTCAATTATGTAGCCTAAAGTTTTGTCCAAATTTCTATAATTCATTGAAAAAGCTCAATGAACAAGTTTATCCAAGATGGCTAATAAAGCTAAAGAAATGGCATTACTTAATTAACAAATACTTCAAGACTACATTCTACTTTTTTTAATAAAACAGGTATGAACAATAGCATTTTTATTTTTGTATGTGTAGAAACAGGTATAGAGAATTGTGAAATTTTATTATTATAACCCTGCCTAGAAGGTTAGTGGCCTTGTAGACGTTAGAAAGTTATGGTTTGGATCAGAGCCATGGTGTTTGTGTAAGGTGTATAATACAAACAAGAATTCAGTGAATTAGACAGCCTGAGGGAGTTTGGCAGGAGAGTCAGTTCCCATGCTTCAAAAATTACTTGATTTTGTTGTATATTTTGTTATTAATACCTGCTATTTAAACAACAACATTTCAGTATTGATAATCGTGATAACTTTGGTCACTATAATCGTGATATGAAATTTTCATACCGTTACATCCCTAATTTGCAGCAGCTCAAGCCTAAGCAGGATATGAGAAAATGACATGACATGTCATATATAATCAGATCAGACTGAGGGGAGAATTTGATTTCACTTGCTGGCACCAAGGAGAATCATATGTCATACAAACTGCCCGTCTTCACTTTAACCGATTTGCATTCATCAATCTACAGTGACTTATTATGTCTTCATGATTTATATTTAGGCTTTTATTTCATGACTAGCCAGCTTTATACATTACAGTACAGTGAAAGATTTTGTGGTTCAGTCAAATCAGCAGAGAACATATTGCACTTTCTGCACTAAAAAAGTTAGTTTGAACAAGAACTTAAATATACAAACTAAAAAAAATTTTTTTTTAAAGAAATGTAAGAAATTTGTTGTCATTAAATTAAATTTAGCTATTTTTGCTTTTTCCAAGCATGCACAAGGGTGATTTTTATTTTCACTGTTGTTGTTGCTGATTTTGTTGTCTGTCACAGTAGATAAAATCTCTGTCTGTCTGTGTGTGTGTGTGTGTGTGTGTGTGTGTGTGTGTGTGTGTGTGTGTGTGTGTGTGTGTGTGTGTGTGTGTGTACATGTGTGTGTGTGTGTGTACGTGTGTGTGTGTGTGTGTGTGTGTGTGGGAATCACATGTCTGATGGATATCTCATATTGCGATAAACTCTTGTTACAATATAGGCAGCAAGTATTCAGTTCTCATGCTTGTGTAATTTGAAAATTATCAAAGTTCCTTTTCCAGTCATGAACATACAGCTCCTTCCAACTTGAATGAGGGAAGATTGAAAAAAAGTTTGTCAGTAGCATGTTTAACATTAGATACATTTCAAATCAGGATTAAAACAGGCTAACAAACTGTATTTACAGACAGGTCCAGCTAATGTGTATTATCATTCAAGAGTAAACAAACCAGTGAAAGTTTATGAAAAAATGTGATTGGCCTATTTAACTGTAAAATGGGACATCCATTCATCTCTCAGAAATGTAATTGCTTCTTGGAGCTGTAAAGCGGGAAAACAGCCACTATACTGAGGGTTATGATTTTAAAAATTGTATTAAACTGCACTGTAAAAAAAATTCAGTAAAATTTACGGTAAAAAACCAGCAGCTGTGGTTGCCGGAATTTTACCGTAAAAAATACGGTAGCAACGTTTTCGTTTTTACGTTTTTAACTTACAGTTAAATACTATAATTTCATTAACTGATATAATGTTAATATACCAACCTATTGAAGTACTGAAATCTGTTTTGCACCTTTATAATACACTGATAACCACCAAATGCAGGTGAAAATGCAAATGCATGAGAAAGTCACATAATGAACCAAAGCCCATCACAAGCAGCTTTTAAATACTAACATATATAGAAGGTGCACAGTGTCATTCACACAAACACTAAACACCATCATGGTAACACACATGAAACTGAAATAATGCAATAAACATTCATTTAACAACATTAGGTGTATCACACAACCCTAATATACAAAACTGATAAGAAAAAACTAAGAAGAAACATAGTTATTTCAACAAAAAAAGCATCAAATTTGAAATGGAACGCAGGAAATTCTGGGAATGTAAATTTACGGTTATTCACTGTAAATTATACAGTCTTTTTCACTTCCAAAAACGGTATACTAGTCTTTTTCACTTCCAAAAATGGTATACTACCGTAAAATTAATGTCCAATACATTTAATGTCCAATGCAGTTTTTCACTGTATATAGTAGGGGAATTTACCGTTAACCATTTAACAGGTTTTTACTGTAGCATTTTTACAGTCTTTTACCGTTAAATTCACTGTCATTTTTTACAGTGTGGCTGTCCCCTGTCTATTGTCTCAGATCGTCTCAAGTGTTTCAGATGATACATCAACATGATTCCATATCTGTAAGATTTACTCAAATAGTCTGTGTGCTAAAATGTGCAATTAATTAATTAATTAATTAAGTTTAAGTTAATATCAGTATACACAACCTGTCGAAAGTTTGGAATCATTCATATTTTATAAAGGGATAGTTCACCCAAAAATGAAAATTCTGTCATGATTTACTCATCCCCTCTTCTGAATTTCCTTCAGCTGTTGGACACAAAATTTGATATTTTGAAGAATGTTTGTAACCAAACAGTTGACGGTAGCCATTGACTTCCATAGTATGGAGAAAAAAAACATAGTATGGAAGTCAATGACTACAGTCAACATTTAAAAAAATTGTAATGATTCCAAATGTTTAACCAGTGTGAATAATTGTTAAAACAATACTGGAAAAAAGAACGGCTTTAATGTTAACCAGCTCACAAACTTGTTTTTCGCTGTACAATGGGCTATTCAGAAAGAGGAAGAAATGTGACACAACGTTTGAGTTTCAACAATGATGTTGTGATACTGAGGTCATCAGTTCAGGCATTACTAAACACACGACCTCATGATGTAGAGTAACCTCTGACATCAGCCGTGAGAGCAAATAATTGAACACTTTACACGTTGTTGATTTTGTCACTGACTGCGGTTAAAGTGGTGATGTCACTGTACACCCTGCCTGTGGTGGAAAAATAAATTTGTTGTCCATAAAAGAAAAAAAAAAACATCAACACACACAAGATGCAGTAATTCTCAGACATCTAAAGACTTCATTTGCCACAATTAAAGTGGCCATTATGGACATA
The DNA here is from genome assembly GCF_001515625.1 of Sinocyclocheilus rhinocerous. NCBI lineage: Eukaryota > Metazoa > Chordata > Actinopteri > Cypriniformes > Cyprinidae > Sinocyclocheilus > Sinocyclocheilus rhinocerous. The sequence goes on along the minus strand of NW_015661988.1, from coordinate 173,403 downwards.
CAACACTGGCCTTTTTTAATTCAGAGAAGGATCAAATAGAGTACTATAAAAGCAAACAATCGCCTCACTGGAGGTGTGTCAGGTTTGTAATGTGCCTTCTAGCCATGTACTCATATGACTGTACATATAGGCTGAACTCCAGAAATGCACCTCTGTCCCCAGGGGTCACATCAAGCCCAGCCGCTCCGCCACTTCATGCCTTTGGCTTCCACTATCAACACCCTAATCTGCTTATTATGGCCACACCTCTGAGGCCTGGGCGGCTCACACTGAAGTATGAAGATTTATGGGAAAAGAGATTAGACATGACAATTGGAAAGCTATATTGCACACGCTTTTTTAAACACTTCAAAGAATTTGGCAATTTTGGGAACTTTTCTTAAGGCTAATGTTGCTTTCACACAAAACTCTCTACAGGAAACATCGCATAATAATTTCCCGTCATTAGGCTACTTTAATGAAGACATAAATTATGAACATATTAGTTAGAATTGATGTTTTCCTGATAACACAAAACACTTCAACACTGTTCCTTCCAAGCAAACTGAAACACCGGCTGTAACTAAGACGAACTGAGACGATGAATCAACATTTATAAGATTATATTTGTGAAAACATCATTTTGAATGTCATCAGATAAGATAATCACATCTTACAGAATAAGACAGAATTTATTATAGAAATAGTACCCAGAATATTGCATATGCCTTCAGAACAAACTAATTCATTAATAATTATAATATATATTTTGAGGAATTTTAGAAAGGAAAATTCCTTGTAATGTACTGCTCCGGCTGCGTGTTCACAGTGTGTGTGTGTGTGTGTGTGCACTTGGATGGTTAAATGCAGAGCACAAATTCAGAGTATGGGACACCATACTTGGCTACACATCACGTCACTTTCACTTTTCACTTTTCACTTTCAGGTTTTTACATGTGAATAAGCAGCAATTAATCTAATGTATATTGATTTTATGTGCACTTTTTGTCTTAAAGGGGTCATATGATGCGATTTCTATTTTTCCTTTAGAAATCACATCACATCACATCAAGTCACATATAGGTCACATCACAGTGGAGTCAGCTTTCTTAATCGCGGCTTGTGTACTGCAAATACATACGAGCATCATACAGTGTCTGTCACGCGACTCTGTTCCCCTTTCGGGCTTGAACTGATGGTAAAACTAAGGACATTATTTACTGTCTTTACATTTATTTTGAAAGCTGAAGCTCGCGATTATGGAAAGGGCCGTTACATTTCCGACGCGTGCTTGCAGTGTTCGGCCAATCACAATGCACTGGGTCAGCTGGCCAATCAGAGCAGAATGTGCTTGTCGGAAGGAGGGGCTTTGTAGAAAACGATGCATTTGAGAGAGGTGGGGCATAGAGGAACTACAATGGCCAGTCACAATGCACTGGGTCAGCTGGCCAGTCAGAGCAGACTGTGCTTGTCGGAAGGAGGGGATTTGTAAAAACAACGCATTTGAGAGAGGCGGGGCATAGAGGAACTACAATAATGTACAGTATTTGAAAAATAATGTGTTTTTTGAACATTAAAGCATGTCAACATATTATGTTACACCAAATACACAAAATAATGATCTTTAAAATAGCATCATATGACCCCTTTAATGCGAATTAACTATCAGTGGTCCTGACTGACATACGGTGTGAGGTAAATTTTGACTGAATATTAATTAATGATACAGACTACTTAAAAAATACGAAAAATGGCTAAAACAAGAAAATTAATAAAACTTTAAAATTAAAATTAAAACAGAAAATATATATATATTTTAAATGTATTAATAAAATATTAATAAAATAACTCTAATAGGCCAATCTAGGCCAAACTGTAATCACTTTATTTAAAAGTTAAAATATAATAATTAAACATATTTAAAAAATACTTTTTTATATAAGATTTGTGATGTTAATTAAGGTGGAAATCACTATCTTTATGAGATTAACTCCAACATTTAGTTGGAGTTGTTAAGGGGCGGCAGTAAGGGGTGTGTCTACTCATGACGTGGAGGAGAGCGCGTTCAGTGCACAGGACGGACATTAGCCGAGCGACGACAGAAAGATAGAGATGGCGGATAAAAAACAAAAGAGGAAAACGTCTGCGGAACAAAAGAAGGCTTAAGACAATAAGGCAAGAAGTAGGACCCGTGTAAATATCGGATTAGCTTTCCAGCGCTGGAGAGAACTCAAGGAGCGGAAGGCCTGCGATCGGACGCCGAGGTTGCTTTGTTTCTTCTCGATAGGTGAGTAACACAGTGTCTGCGCCGCAACAGCTAAAGTCTGTCTAGTACACTGGACG
>NW_015661988.1:168759-169881 GCF_001515625.1 Sinocyclocheilus rhinocerous | reverse complement strand
AGACACGGTGTAACACTTTATTTCATTTATTTCACAGAACTAATCATTGCCTGGGTTGCGTACGTATGTGTGGGGCGGAGCTATCGCGAGACCCTTAGGGGCGTGTTTGTTTTGGTGATTTCAAATGTCGAAAACATCAAAGTAGGCACACCACAGCTCCAGAGGAGTATTTAATTATGTTCTCACCACAGGTGACGTTTCGAACTTAAACGCTCTTCATCTGATTTCAAATGTCAACATTGGCTACCAGAAATCGCTTACCCCACATTTAATGTAAATTAAAGCCTCGTGTGTAAGCAAACTAGTCTTGGTCATAATTTAGTTTTAACTGTGAATGTTGACTGTATAATTAGTTTGTATTTAATTAGTATACCATTGTTTTATTTATTAAATTAGTGATAAAGCTTCTGCATCAAAACTATATTTCTGGATAAGAACCACCACATGGTTCAGATATATATTATACTTACAGTGTCACATCACAAGTTTTGGGGTTACGGGCAATAATAATATCCTATTTCTCGGAGTTTTTAATTAATATTTTAATACATTTTTAATTTAGTATTTTTACTTTATTTTCCACTTTAAAGTAAATAAAAATAAAAAATATTACTTAGTTTAAAATAACTATTAATTCAGTTCATGTTATAATATTTTAAGTGACAACATTTCTTTAATTTTAGATGAATCTAACAGTTTCCAACAAATAAATACTGAAATAAATACTAAATACAAATGTGTCATTGTTAAATAACATAATATTGACTTTAAACTCTATTCTTGCTTTTTAAACAATTATTATTAGCAGTAGTAATATCATTTTATAATACTTCTAAAATTAACTAATACATTAACTAAATAATACTACTAATAAAAAATAATAATAGTAATATCGATTATTATTATTATTATTATTATTTTATACTACTACTAATAATAATAATAATACAACTTCTACTAATACTACAATTATATATATATATATATATATATATATACACTAATAATAATAATAACAAGACAATAATAATATAGTAGTAGTAGTAGTAGTAGTATTGTTAGCATCATTATTATTATAAAATAAAGTACTACTACTAATAATAATTATTATTATTATTAGTA
>NW_015661988.1:156128-168749 GCF_001515625.1 Sinocyclocheilus rhinocerous | reverse complement strand
TAATACATCGTCTACTACAACTAGAGATATATATATATATATAAAATTGTAGTAGTAGTAGAAGTTGTATTATTAGTAGTAGTATACTATATATATTCTATATATATTATATACTATATATATTATACACACTGATAATAATAATAACACAATAATAATATAGTAGTAGTAGTAGTATTGTTAGCATCATTATTATTATAAAATAAAGAACTACTACTACTACTAATAATAATAATAATAATAATACTAATAATAAACTACTAACACTACTACTAATAATAATAAAATTAATAAAATAGTAGTAGCAGTAGTAGTAGTAATAGTAATAATTGTATAATTATAATAATAATAATTATTATTATTATTATTATTGTTGTTGTTGTTGTTGTTGTGCAAAAGTAACACTGTGGCCTCAAAATAGCAATTTTGAAGGTGTTTTTTCCTATGAATTACATAAATCGCCAAAATCAGAATGTGAAAACATTGGAAGTCCAATGCTTCAACAAAGATCAACAAAGGACGTGCCAAATTGCCTTCTACTCCACAAGCTACTCCACTGATCCTGCTCTTTCTGGGACTGCAGGCACAACTGAAGCCAACACATGACAGACACACTGGCTGTCAGATCTGCTCTCATCCCAGACCTCCAGTGTCCAGTGCCAGTGCCAGGAATGCTGATTACTGTAAATAAGTGCTAAAGACTTCAGCTCTGACTCTCTTCAGCTCAAATGAGATCAGATCACAACCACAGACACCTGATCTGTGTTCCCCTGCATGTCTTGGGAGCAGAGAAGCATTTAACAGTGATTGTGAGCGTGTTACAGGCGTGCACAACTAAAGTGAGTGATACATCCAGGTCAAGTCCTTCCTTTTATACAAAATAAGAGAAAGGACAGATAAGAGAATTTGCTTTCAGGACAAACAGGATTCCAGCTCACAAATCTGTGCACGACAGTATACACATCAGCTTCAAGATGAGCTCTACAGCAGAGTTAAGGCTGGAATACACTACATGACTTTTAAATTCTGAACAGATTTTTAAAACACTAGGCATCATACACTTACTGGGCTATCATACACTAAAAGACTGAGGATCACACACTACCAGACTTTCAAGTTGTTCTGATCACAACAAACTTATGCAGAAACGTGTGCCTTGTTGCTAGGAGACGTGTGACAAATGAAAATAAAGTGTTCTAAAATCGGCTGAAAATATCAGACATGTTTGATATCCTCCGACTGGATGGAAGTCTGTGACCATCATACACTACACGATTTTCTAGGGAATCTGTCAACTCAAATCTGCAGACTGCCTCTGACTTTCGGCAACTAGCGTCAACTTTTCCAGACTGTAAATCGGTGGAAAATTGGGGCAAAAATTGCATAGTGTATTCCAGGCCTTACTGTGGCAGCAACAAACCTCAGTACTCAAGATTGCAACAGAGTTACCCACAAATATCTGTGCAATTAAAATAGATATGTTTTGGTAGCTAGCTATAAACATGTTGAAGGTTTTAACATGTCAAACTTTAATTAACATGCTCAGCAAAATTAAGGTTTGCTCCAGGCAGATCCAATGTGTGTTGCAGAGGAAATCTAGGATTTGCATTTTTCCAGTTTTGTGGAAATGAATCTCCGTAAGATGTACAAAGGTTTATTTGCCTATTTAATATAATTACTTTTTGAAATCTTTGTTTATCTAAACCTTCCACAAGCAACTGCCCTTATCTGTAACATTGCCATCAGCTATAACTTCACTGTAAAAGAAAAAAAAAAAAAATTTTTGACTTAGATATTCAAAATAAAAAATAGTAATTTTAAAAATAAAGTTTTTTTTTTTTTTTTGGTCAAAATGCACAGATACTTGTAAATGGCTGTCAATGGAGAAATATGCTTTTTTGCAGCCAGATGTAGTTATGGATCTATCAGCTAACGGGGCCAAACCTGGACCCCTTAACATGTGTACTTGCACATATGATATCTTTTAAGCCTTAATGCAAGTGTATTAATGTACATCTTGTGAATATTGATAACTCTGCAATTTTATGACTGTTTGTACCATTTATCTAAAGCAGTAGCTGTGCATGATGACATGAAAGCATATCGACATCCTCTTGCATTATACTTAACAACTCTTCGTTTTTTTATCCAAAACAAGTGTGAGAAGCTCACAGGAGATGCCAACAGCACTTTGAGTGTGTTGTCTCAATCTGTGGCTGCCTTGAGCAATGATGCAACCATTCTTCCCTAGTGCAGGTTATGACAGAAACACATTCCACCGAATCTGGCACATAAGAGGTGTTTTTACCTATGTTGTGAATATAGAAAATATCTATGAGATCCCCAAAGAGACTTGTCTGTTTGCTACATGTGGCAATCCGTTGGTAACTAGCCAAATATTTAAGCCATCCTGAGGTGAGGTTATATCAGGTGTCAGGCAAACACTTTCTTGGGTGTTGTCAGCAAAGACCAGCAAATTAGAAACAAGTACATGTTCACAGGTCTCAAGGGCATGCCAAATTGTCCTCTAATTTTATTAAGGTTTTTATTTATAAACAAAAAAGCCTTTCTTTTTTTTTATAAACTTTAACCTTGTCACCTGGAAGACATTTGCAAATGGAAGAATGTTCATTATGGAACAACTGTGGATCTATGAAAGAAAAACAAATGGCAATACATTTTTGTAAGTTTTATAAAGTATACATACAAACATACATATATATTAGGGGTGGAACGGTTCAACTTACTCACGGTTCTGTTTGTATCACGGTTTAAGGGTCACGGTTTCGGTACGGTTCGGTATGTGCTATGTTTAGGCAAAAACTATACTGTCAAATGAAAATAAGAATATTCTATCTAACTACAAGCAACAGCACAAATAAAATAAACAGTGATTTTCAGTTTTTTTTTAGGTAGGTCTAACATTAGTTTTTAGCTACAGAAATCGAATAAAGTAATGAGATGTAAAACAGCATTGCATATTTGACTGTATAAATTAAAGATGTATCTTTATTAAAGTTACAAAAGCTATTCAATCAAGAGCAGTGAGTGATTTCTTTGTTGTTGCTGTTTGATTAATATTAAGAAAGTGCTGTCACTTTAAGAGAATGCACTGATACAGTACGTTCAGCCGGCTATGTCTGCTATAGGATACTTACCAAGACGGGCATTTTGACATAATTATTGTGTGAATTTGTCCATTTAAACACAATACTTCAGAGAGAGCTTAATATTTGCGCGTGTTCTGAGGTGCAGGTTTGCGTGCTTCGTATGAGCACACGCACAAATCTTCTCACTGCGCGCACAAGCTCGCGTCCTCTGGATCTTAAATGTTTAAACTGACAAAGCTTAAATGAGTTTAGCTTAAACACAGATATCAACGTGTGCTGTTCAGGTCTCACCTGTGCGTGTGCGCCTCAGCACCCGGGTGATGACGGAATAATGTGTATAAAGTGAGTGGTTTGTCCACGTTTTTTTTGTTTTCATCGCTGTTGTTGTAATGTATTGGGAAGCCAGAATGCGCATCCATCAACAGAAACATATATTAGCCGAACCCTGTTTGTTTTACGTGTTATTTATAGCAAACCATATTACAGATGCGTTGTCAGATTAAAGTTAAACCACGGTCCCAGCGCATGTCCCGTGTGTGGAGAACCGTACAGTTAGATTTTTTTCCGCGAACCGTTCCATCCCTAGGTCTGACGTTGCATCCTCACCAAACATGACACAATAATGTGTCAGTTTTGCTTTGTTTCACAGAACTAATCGTTGCCTGGGTTGCGTATGTATGTGTGGGGCGGAGCTATCAAAATAGGGGCGAGACCCTTTTGGGGTAGGGGCGTGTTTGTTTTGGTGATTTCAAATGTCAACACTGGCTACCAGAAAACGCTTACCCCACCTTTAATGAAGTCTCTGAAGACGTTTTCTATTGTAATATATTTTAAAAAGTAATTTATTATTGTGATGCAAAGCTGAAGTTTCAGCTTTGTGAACCTTCGACAAAATATTAAGCAGGAAAAACTGTTTTTAACATTATTAATAACCATTAGTAATAACTGAGCACCAATAATAATGAGCAGATTTTTTTCCGCGAACCGTTCCATCCCTAATATATATATATACAGTACTTGTAAATACGTTTTATTTTAATGTTTTAAAGGTGGGGTAAGTGATTTTTCAAAAACCCTTTAGAAAACTGATTCGGGCCGACTAGCAAAACAAACTTGTAGCCAATCAGCAGTAAGGGGCGTGTCTACTCATGATGTGGAGGAGAGAGAGTTCAGTGAACAGGACAGACATTAGCCGAGCCGAGCGACAGTAAGATAGAGATGGCGGATAAAAAACAAAAGAGGAAAACTTTGTGAACCTTCGACAAAATATTAAGCAGGAAAAACTGTTTTTAACATTATTACCATCCATTAGTAATAACTGAGCACCAATAATAATGAGCAGCAAATCATCATATTAGAATGATTTCTGAAGGATCATGTGACACTGAAAACTGGAGTAATGATGCTGAAAATTCAGCTTTGCATCACAGGAATAAATTAAATTAAAAAATATATTCAGAAAAATGGTTATTTCTAATTATAATATTATTTCACCATACTCACATTTACCCACTATGAGTGTGAGAAAACAAATTGCACAATAAATGGCATATCAGGAAGGTCTAACTGTGATTTTTGCTCAAATATCAGCAGGCCTTCATAACATTTAATGGTCTTGCTTGAATGCCTGGGGCACACTGTGGAAGACAGTCCCCATGGTAACCAACACAACAGCCTGATTCTCCATGGCAACCAACGCACCACAGGGATACAAATGTGAGCAGAAAACACAAAACTAAAGAACAAAGACTATTTGTGTCAGAAGCTTCCACACATTAAACATTCAAACAAATCTGACAAATTGCTTTGTTTACTGTATACAAATATTAGTGCAAGAAGTCTCTTATGGTGTATGTATGTATATATACAGTACATATATATATATATATATATTCTGGAATTTTTATATATTACCATCATTAAAATGTTGAAATAAACAAGTTAACACAAAACATTCAAACTGAATCCATGTTTCATGTTTAATTGTTATGTTTGCGATAAATGACTTAGGCTACATTTACACTAGTGTGTTTTAGTTTTAAAACGCATAATGCCAGTGTAGATGAGGATCGTTTTCATTTTAAAATGCCGTTTTAAAACGAAAACGCAGTAGTGTAAACAGGGCCTTAAAGGTAAAGTGTGTCATTTCTGTGGCATCAAATGGAATTGCAATTTAAATGGCACAACTGAAACACTACATACAAAACACACCAATGATGTGCTAAAAAAAACTGGAAAATTTTCCTTCGCGTTTTTGAAAAGTTTCGCGTAAAGATTTTATTCACGTAGATCCACATAAATGGCGAGCATGACATCAATGTTTTCACAAATTAGCATTTTTGTCGTTTACACAGACGATAGCATTGTTTTCAAAAACTTGCAATTTGAAACACCTTTTCAAAGGTTTGTGTTTTCAGGCCCTCAAATGTACTATAAATAAATGGCCAAACATATAAAAAGTTTTCCGTTTTTAGTTGAAAACGATGTTGTGTAAATGCCCCCTTTGAAGCTACCATATGTGAAGACTGATCAACTTATCTTTACCATCTCCATGTTAATGCATTTCTTTAGTATTTTCAAAATACACCATCATAGCTGTTCCACACTGGCTGTAGAAACTAACAGGACCACAGAGTTACTGAACAAACATACCGTGAGAGCAGGAAGAAGAAAAAAAAAACAAAGACAACTAAACAGGATACAGTATAAGAGACATAGGCAGAAAAATACCGTGATATAATTTTTTGGTCATACCGCCCAGCACTAGCCTACAGCTTAACTCACAGTTCTCTCACATAAATAACCACCACAACTCAGAAAGAAAGAAGAAGAATGTGGCACATCAGCACCTAAAGAACTGCAGAGCTTAAACATCATTCCGAAAGGCTGCTTTTTCTCTTCTAAAATTTATAGTCCCTGCTCTTGGCCCACAAAAGACATTTTTAGCCCCTCAAATGGTTGCATAGCAAAAGTCGCAAGAGTATCATTGCCCTATGGTCCTCTAGACATAGTTTACCTATGTACTTAGCTGTTATGCAATTTGTTTGTAACAAAATAAATGGTGCACAACACCTAGACCAACTTCAGGACACATTGACTGAGAAAATACAGCAAGAGGCTTGACATGTAAGGTTTGGAATCCACCCTTTCATGAAGTATATTCAGTAGAAGTGCTATTTCTACTGAATATATAAATCAAGATGAAACGCAGATTGTATGGCTCATCGTCACTGCATTGCAACATCATTTGGACAACATTCCAAGTACACCGCAAGTCCAAGTACACTTCTAATTACTGACAGGAATTATTGAGAATGATTACTTCACTTCCTGAAAATTTCATGTGAAGACCAGTGCTGAGAACCGTACAGCCTTACAGGCAAGATTACAGTGGTTTTGAAAAACTATATTTTCAACAAAAGATTATTTTTTTTATTCAAAAATACCATATTTTCCATACACCTGTACACATTTTAATCATTATTTTAATTGTTTTTAAAATTTGTTCTTAAGGGAAAACATTTTTTAAAGAATATTATGCATTAATACTTCATAAATACGTTTTTTATATTTTTGGGAAGTCATAACATTACCACATTACATTTTGCAACCTGAACTAACCTTGCTTTGTCATTAAAAAATGTTGATTTATCAAATTATCTCAAACTATCTTTTGAGATACTTACTTTTGAGATACTTACCTTGACACACAGTCATAAGGGTCTGCAGGCCTCCTCTCTATGACATCACTTCCTGTTTTATTGATTTAGTTGTTCGTTTCATAATTTAATGTTGGTTGCACCACATGATTTTGTGGATGCATTTTTTGGTAACACTTTATTTTGATAGTCCACTTTAGACATTCTACTACCTATAAACATCTTTGCAACTACATGTCAGCTAGTAGTCATTATAGTATTAGTAGACTGTCTGCTTAATATCTACTTAAACTTTATTTTGATTGTTGCTCAACAGACTTTGCAAGTACGGCAACTTATTCTACTAACCTTAACCTAACAGTCTACAAATGCTCTAATGAGAGTTAGTTGACATGTAGTTGCAAAGTTACTTACAGTTTGTAGAATGTCTAAAGTGGACAATCGAAATAAAGTGTAACCCATTTATTTTTTAAATAATAATAAGAAATTCTGCCAAAATATTTACTATGGTTTTCGTTTCAAAACTTTGATTCTTTAAATTAGGCTTTTTTTTTTTTTTTTGGTCATTATGATATTAGGACAGTTACACCACATCATAGAAGAGGTACGCTCAACTCATTATTTACATGAAATTGCATTTTTTATCTGTTTTTGAATAATTTAATGGATGTGACCAAAACATTTCATCATTGACTAACTGTCAATATTACATTAAACATACAGGTGCATCTCAATAAATTAGAATGTCGTGGAAAAGATAAGTAACCTGAGACGTTTTTTTGCGTAACTTGTCAGTGAACTACAGCTATGTGTAGTAAATTCTGCTCCATCTGAAAGCACGTGATGATGATTTCCTGCTGATTACAGAACCGGCTTTACTAACAAAATGCGCATGACAATCGCATTCGATTAATCGTGCAGCCCTAACTGAAGGTTTTTCTGACTGCATTAAAAAGCTCTTAATTCAGCTCCATAAACTTTTATGGATACTACCACAGTGACCACAGTTACCAAGAAGTTAGCAGACACAATAGATTACTAGAGTCCAAAGGTAAACCACTGCTGTGAAACAATGTTCAGAAAGACTTCTCTGAGCACTCTGAACTTTTCTATACTTGTACGTTTAGACTTAAATTTAGTTCAATTTAGTTTGAGCTTCACATATTCTGTCACCTATTCTGTCTCCATTTATAACATGTTAACACAACAGGCTTGGGTATAAAACAAATAGTTTCAAAACATTGCAATGCTTTGTGATTTAATATACCTTCTCAAATGCACTTTCGGTATCTTGTGCCAAGAGGCCGTTTGACATTCTTGACAGACTCCAAAAACCTACTGCGTTTAGTAAACTATGAGTTGAGGTGTGTTTCATCTGTCCTTTCAGGGAAGTAAAACTGTACAGTAGGTTGTAGCTCCATTGTGCATTTAAAAAGACCCCCTACATTATGAACAGATGTATGTAAGATCTCACATTTTACACTGAAATAGTTAACCCTGGGTCATTCTAAACCCTGGGTAAGAGGAATCCTGGGTTATCTTGCGTGACGTTTCATGCTGCATAATTTAACTGGGCTTAACAATTAATACGCTGACATTTCACACTGTACATTCCTAAACCCTGGGTTAATATTCTTATTTGTGGCGTCAGCGTCATTTACTGGATGAACGCAGCATGCTTTATGCTTACATAAAGGCTCTAGCTATGTGCATCTTCATATTATATATTCCCCATTATACTATCAAGTTTATCCTAAATGCTCTTTTTAAACTATAAATCAGGTAAGAATGAAATGGCCTGTTCTTTAATCCAAATGGCATGATTTTCATCACCTTTTGACATTTTTATCCTCAAAGTGGCGCTAACCACACTTCTAAATTAGAAGTGTGAAATATACCTTTACTCTGGGTTAAAAGCAGGGTTTTGAACAATGAAAACCCAGGGTTAAGCGCATTGGGAAACTTTATCATTTATGGTTAAATAACACAAAGTTCTGTAATAATGTGTAAACTATATTTTTTTGGCTATGCTTTTTATGAGTTATGCTTCATCATTCTGACTGTATTTGTGGTGCTACAAGAAATTAGTTTTGAAATTATATTGCAAAATAATTGTTATCCTTCTTTGCAAGACAATTCATCCGAGTCTCCTCTTTGCCAATTAAGGGCAATGTTGAAGAGTGTTTCGGCACCACTAGAAGCAATAATTGCGTCAAGAAACCTATTTACCCTAATCAAAAGACAAAAAAGGTTCCTGTTTGTAAAATTTAATGCATTTTGTGCATTTTATATATTAAAGAAACAAGTGTAACTTTATTTATTTATTTACTTACTTACGTACATTCACCAAATTTGATAATAATATTACTATTTCATTCTGCTTAAGACTGGCCAGACGTCATGAGATTATATTGTATTCTGACAGCACTATTGACAGCACCAGTTTTTAAAAGTAAGAGAAAAAAAAATGAATCTGCATATAGTTTTGTACAAAAAAAGTAACTATTTTGTCAGATGATATTTGTTTAAGTGAACTAATAAATTAATAAATAAACATTTTTATATTTTTTTCTTATACAGTATACTTATTTTCCTTTGTGTCCTTGGCAGCTAAATAAAAAAAAAATTTATTAATTAATTAATTAATAAAAACTCCCAGTTTAGATGACCAGTTCTGACACAGAGGAGTTAACCAGTCATCATAACACATGTGAAATGACCTTTTATCTTGATTTTCTGTGCTGCTGGAAGAAGATCTCTCAACCGACCACATGATGCAAAGGTCAGTCAGCCAGGCAGCTGGAGTCATCCGTACCTAAAGTAGCCTTTCTGTCACCCCCATCGCTCGGGGTCACCGCTAAAAGAAGGTCTCATTCACCATCTCTGTATCATCACCAGCTGTGTCAGTCAAACAAACCAACGGTCCATTGAGTCATGGGCCAGCACTTGTAACATTTGCATCATCAACGCATCACTGGCTCATTTGTTTATCTCCAGAAGAAGCCTGGAGAATAGACAACTTGAATGTGCTGCATTCAGATTTTCCCTAGGGTCCAACTGAGCACGTAATAACTGTATCACACAGGCTTTGGTTTTGTTGTGGTGGCAATGAAAGTTGGACACGTGCCAATTGCATAAATGAAAGAAAAACGCAGGCAAATGCACACAACTGAATCATATTAAGCCCAGAAGGTAAGCAGGCATTTGTCAGGCATGACAGACAGACTGCTGTCCGAGGAACAGAAACACATTTAGCCGTTTAGGTTTACACAGAGATGATCTCCATACATGGGATGGAAACAGTAAATGCATGTTGTTCAGTCTCTCAGGGGCAGGATTTCGCTATCCAACCCGCTCCGGACATCTGAATAACTCGCATTTCCTTGTTCCACCTCGTAGTTTGCCAGCACTGTAATAATAAACCATTAACTTTATACTGCCGCTACAGAAAATGTCTGTTTCCCTCATATCAGACATGTCGTCTGCAGAAAACACAATACGGTTATGTGATCTAGCAATCAATCACTGTGTAAAAAGTTTCAAGCACAAAGCACCAACAAACCAGATGAGAATGCAAATTTGGATTTGAATAAAAACAACCTACAGTTCTGTATTTCTTCATGCATTGAACTACACTACTGTTAAAACTACTGTTTTTTTTGTTGTTGTTGTTGTTTGTTTGTTTTTGCTTTATGCTTTCTATTCATCAAAGAATACTGAAAAAATATTCATCAAAAAATATTAATCAGCACAACTGTTTGCAACATTGACAATAATAAATGTTTCTCGAGCAGCATATTAGAATGATTTCTGAAGGATCATGTGACACTGAAGACTGGAGTAATGATGCTGAAAATTCAGCTCTGCCATCTCAGGAATAAATTACATTTTAAAACATTGAAAAATAGAAAACCAATTTCAAATTGTACTAATATTTTATAATATTACTTTACTTGCTATTATTAGTATTATTTCATAATATTACTAAATCCCAACCCAAAACCGTGGCAGTGTTCATGATTTTAAATATGTCAATGTACCTTACAAGACTTGGGTTACATTTTATTAATAACTTTCATTAATAACATTATCATATATTTACATAATTACTTGTAAATGCAAATGTCATTAAACTTTCACATTTGCATGCACATATTTGAATATGCATCTACTGACGTTAAGCACCACATAACCGGTTTGGTAATAACTTACTAATCAATTAGTGCATTATTAATGAAAGTGAAAGTGTTGGCTTATTTATTAGTACAGGTTTACCTTATTGTTAGTAATAATATTATTATTATTATTATTAATAAGAATATCATAGAGATTTGAGGGTGGGCTCTTTTGACAATGTGCAGTATGAACCCATCTTGCAACCATTCAAAACACATAGCAACACTCGGAACCATCAGAATATCTTAGCAAATACTTAGCAACTATCCAGAACACCATAGCAACGCCCTGAAAAACCATTCAGAACTTCTTACCCATTACTAGTAGAGTTGTCAGTGAGTTTCGAATGCAGGCAACATTCAGTTGTACAGAAAGTGTAAAAATAATAGAGGTAATATGATTATTAACATGTTGGTCAATTTGTGTTTATGTGAGAGAGAAAAAAATCTTAACCTTCATCCGAAGCAACGAGAACATATTTCACAACATGACAAACAACATCAACACACACACACACACACACAGATTCAAAAAAGCCGTCGAAACCGAAACGGTCAATCCGCAGACTAGAGCGCGCGTCAAAAAATTCCCGCGAAATATGCAAACGCTCACCTTTTTAAAGATACACTTCACATTTATTTAGCTCAGATAAACCTGCATGCTTAGAAAAATATTTATGAAGACATCTGCCAAATAAAAATATCGACACTGAGCAGTCTTGATAAACCTTACCATGACTTGCACAGCTGTCACGCAGTCTAAAGTAACAGAAGTACTCACATCTGCAGTAATAACGCTTTTTATGTCAGAAGAAGTGAGTGGAGAGTGAAGAGAAGAGCTCAGGTGTGATGTCCTCTCACCTGTGCAGGCTCGCTTTCACCTGTGCCGACGGTGGCCATGTTGAAGTAGACCCCAAAGCAACTGTACACATTGAAATATGTGCCCCAGTGTGCAGCAACTTCCTGCTCTGTCCATTGGCTCTGTTCCTGAATGTAGTAACTCTCAAAAAAAAAAAAATTACTGTTAGCTACATATAGCGAATGCTTTCGAGAAACCTTTATGGGAATATACAATATAAGATATGGCAGCGTGGTAAAGTTGGCTTTATTTGATTTTTATATTGTTCCGAAGCTCACTGATGGCTAGTGTGGCTATTAAAGAGCAATACATAATGTAACAGAGTGATACGAACACTTCAAAATAAAAACATTATCATTAAGCACTATCTTACATCAGTAAACAGTTTTGCATTGACTAAGCCATATGTTTACACATTTGTCTTCCATAATGTGTATGCTGTTGTGTTTCGTTCGCACTGAGCAGGGCATAATCCAAAATCATCTCCAAAAACCATTCTGTAGAATTATTGTACATGTAGCCTATTTTTGCAAGGTTAACAGATGACTTGTGCAAAGTTAATAAACTTGAGTTTTTCGATTGAAGTTAGGGGATTTGAGTTGTTGTTGTTGTTGTTTAAAGAACACTAGATGGCGCCATTGTTACATATTTCCAGTTCTTGACAGTACATTGACTCTTCTGTTGTATCACTGTGGGGGAGACCGGGGCTAGTTGTCACAAATAATGCTTCTCAGAAACTATGAGATTTGGGTCTATTTATTAAAAAAAATGTGTGTGTGTGTGTGTGTGTGTGTGTGTGTGTGTGTACCTACTTAACC
>NW_015661988.1:148819-156001 GCF_001515625.1 Sinocyclocheilus rhinocerous | reverse complement strand
TATACATGTGTGTGTGTGTGTGTGTGTGTGTGTGTGTGTGTTCTCTGTGTTTTTTAATGTAATTTATAAATTTTGTCATATATTTAATATGGGTAAGCAGGGTAACAAGAACACAATGGGCACATTAGTGTCAACTATTATGTATTTTTTTATTTGTCATGTATTTAATATGGGTAAACAAGAACACAGTACACATTACACACACAATACACGTCCACAAGACACATTAGGGTCAACAATTATGAAGGTGGATTTTATATTGGGGTAAGTTATCACATGGGTTTTGTAGAACAGATTACACATTCTTTAGGCTAAATATTTGTTATGTTGCTTTTTATAAATTTAGCTTTTTCATGCATGATGTTTGATGTTTTCTAATTGTTTTACTGTTAAATTTTTACTAAAAAGCCTATAATAGAATATTTCATGGCATTATTTAATTTCAACTTAGCCCATAGTGTGACAGCATGTTCCATTATCAAGCATTCCATTGTCGCAAAATGGGAGTTCAATAGACTTTTTTTTTTCTTCCTTTGACAATATTGGCAGAAATGGTCAAACAAACTCCCAAAGAGAAATAACCAGTGTATTAAAAACTTTGACAACTAGCCCCAGTCTTGCTTTTAGTTACATACTGTAGTAATGTGAGTTGATGTTTACATACTGAGTGTTGTAAGACGACTATCAACATGGTAATATAACTTAAACCTTAAGTAAATAAAAGTAAAAAGAAAATATAGTTTGGTCAGTGCAGTGTAAATACTGAGACCTCTGAGTCTCTATTGGAATAATGTTTGTTCTATAGGCTAGTTGTCTTTAAAATACCAGGAACATGTTACTGCAATGGAAGACATTCATGGCAGCTCAGTCTTAAAGGTGGTGAATTACAGTGAAGCATTCTTCATGTCTGCAGAGGAAACCAAACATGACAATCACTGCAATCACCCTGACTCTCAAACCTCCAGCATAAATATGCTTGGCATTTTCAACAACATGAGAGTCTGTATGAGTTTATATCAGAATTGCAAGTTTATAACTCGAAATTGTAAGATTTAAAGAAGCAATTCTGAGAAGAAATGTCAGAATTGTGAGATATAAACTTGCAAATGTGAGAACAACTTTAGAATTGTGAGATAAAAAGTCACAATAACCTTTTTTGTTTTAGTTTTTATTTCATAAAAAATAAAGAATTGTGAGATAAACTGAGAATTCAGAGAAAAAAGTAAAAAAATGTTAACTTTTTAAAAATTGTATCTCCCAATTTTAAGTTGTATCTTAAAATTGGGAGATAAAACGAGAAAAGGAGTAACAAATTCAGAATTGCAAGATGTAAATTTCGAATTCAGAGAAAAAAGGTCAGAATTTATATCTTACAATTCTGTGTTTATATCTTACAAGTCAGAACTGAGAGAAAAAAGTCTGAATTGTCAGATTAAACTCAGAATTGCGAGGAAACAAGTCAGAATTGTGAAATAAAAACAATTTTTTTTTTCTTTATTTCTTTTTTAATTCATTAATTAATTTATTTTTTAATTCCACAAGCTTCAATATATTATAATAGACTGTTAACCCACATTTCATTAGACATTACCCACCAATTTGACCTGCAGTACCTTCACTGACCTCCAGGGGTCTGCAAATACCCAAATGAAAAACCCTAAATACTACAGAGAACACAGAATAGATGAAGAGAAATATGTATATCCACGCTATTTCCTGAAGTACTGTCGACAAGATTTTAATGAACAAGATATGTCAGCATAAAAAGAGCAAATTGTCTAATCTCTCCAAAACCCCTTGCATTGCAAATGTCAAGCAAATCTCATCATGCATTTGCATAAATAATTTAGACACATGCATTATGCCTTAATTGTACTTTACTCGCATACAAATATAATTCAATTTTATTAATGAATAAACTTTTTGACTTCATGTTGTGATTTGTTTGTCTTACCTAGGCTGCCATTTAAAGAGGAAGACGCCCCAGTAAAAAGCCTGCCTTGGGACACGTGGATATTGCTGGCCACTCTCTAAGGCCAAGGAATTATACGTCCAGTATCCAGATGGGACTGCATGGAGTGTGAATGCAGGATAAATCTAGGGAGGTTTGTAAATGTGGCTACGTGCACATCAGCCTTATGTAACACGTCTCTGAACAGATTTTGCAGGGGCACAATCAAACGTGGCTTGGCTTTTGCCATCTGTTTACCCCTTTGAGCTTGATCATTGCAGCTTAAAGGCTGGTTGTATTTCACCACAGCAGTCTGTGTGTGCACAGAAGAATGAATCAGTTAGTTACTTCTGTCAAGCTTGATGCTCCAAGCTCTGAATTGATCGTTTGGTTGAATTCAGTCAGGTTCAGCCTCTGTTTTGAGGTTCTATGCTACAATTTATGAAACATTAGATATTTTGGGGGCGGCTGTGAGCAACCGATAACCGATAATAATCACATGGATGTGGATAACAGTCTAAGGGCATAAATTATAAACCAAGAATAGGAATAGAAATAGAAATATAAGATAATTATATTTTTTTCATCCCAACATGGAAGTTTCAGTTATGACAGCAGCTAAACTAAAAAGGTAGTGTGAATAAAATAAAATTTAAAAAAGAGTGGGTGAGTGAGTGAGTGTGTGTGTGTGTGTGTGTGTGTGTGTGAGTCAGTGAGTGAGTGAGTGAGTGTGTGTGTGTGAGTGTGTGAGTGAGTGAGTGAGTGTGTGTGTGAGTGAGTGAGTGAGTGAATGAATGAATACAAATAAGATAAATAATGAAAGTGAGAACTTCTATAAATAAGTGTAAATGAGAATATGAATAAAAAAATAAAACTAAAAGAAATATAAAATATTATATGCATAAAATCTACAGATATTGAGGTTAATATAATGATATTTTTCATCCCAACATGTAAATTCAGGTAAGGTCGCAGCTTTAAAGGTACAATGCAATACAATAAATAAAATTTAATAAAATTAAATAAAAATAATCAATTAAATCACCAAAAATCCATGTACATTTTCAATTCATTTTCAATCTACACTCAAACTGTTACGTTGATTATATAAATTATAATAAAGCCAATGCATTAAAATAGAAAATAATGCAAAAAGAAGCCTTTTCACTAGTGACCCCAGACTTTTGGAGCCCACTGTATGTATGCATGAGCACCTCTCAGAGCTGACATGAGTATAAGTGACTACCAGACATGCACATGGAGCAATTATTTTCAAAATGATCCTTCTTCCTGAAACTGTGTCACTGGCTAAAGGCTGATTAGCACACTCACCTGCCAACTCTGTCTGCACATCAACGGCTTTAGTAGATTAAAAGGATTCCCACATCACTAGTCCTGGTTATCTTGATTAACCACAGGATCAGGATATGGAAATGTGACGTAGTGTCACGTAGCACCAAATTTAAATGTAAAATGAATTTTTTGTCTTAGGAAGCACAAAGTAAATTATCATAACTTTGGTATTTGCAATCAAAACGAGACGGCAAATTACTGAAGAAATGCACAGTGATTTATTTATTAAATGGAAATAATGTGCATTTTTAGAGCCGTCATTTGAAAAGTTTAAACCAATTGTGATGTATCATTAGTGATGCACAGAAAATGTCAAATAAGAGTCTGACAGCTGGGTCATAGCAGGTATTTTGCATGAACTATTCAAATTCATTCAAAGAATTACAGATTACAAATTGGAAAATTTCACTTATATGTTATGCACCATATGATATCACCTATTTGACACGTAGGCATGCTAAGACATCCCAGGACTGAAGCTAAATAATCCTGTTTACAGAATGCGTCCCACTCAACTTTGCCTTCATTCATTTACTGCCTCCAGCAAACCAAGGGATCCGGCTCCTAGCAGTTATAAATATACATCACACACTTCATGCATGATTCAAAAACATCCTCTGGGTTTATAGGAATGAGACGGGGCCCTGACATGTCTCTTGATGTGTGTCTGGCTCCGCCGCCCTGGTTTCATTCATAATTTGAGCTGTGTTTCTCCAAGCAAGTAAAAACTAGGAAAATTGCTAGAATTAGGACAGTCTGTTCTTTTACTGGATTCACAGGTCCAGGCTATTTTGATGTATACTGGGACTATACGCTGTTCTGAAACAGAGCAAATCGGCCATTCAGGTTTTTGGCTCATCCAATATATGCAAAAGATAATATCGGAAATGAGTGGATGGTAATCTACTTATTTGGATTAAAATGATGTCGACCACAGAGATGTCAGTCATTTAGCATCTAATAACGGTGTAAGGAAAAGATGTGTGCGCAACTGCCTGCGCTTGTCAAATAAATTCATATATTTCATAACCTGAGGAGATTTACAGCATAATGCCTCGTTAAACAGAATTAGATTAATCCAGATCCTAAATGGCTGCCAGCCTTGACAGTGACACTGACTGACACTTAGCCTATGCAGTCACATGTCAAGTCAAAGGAGTAATTACATTTCAAGACACCTTTAAGACGTTTCTTATTTTACATGAACGCGTTTCGCTTTGGGTTTCACTGCAAATAAGCTTCCCAGACGCTGGCTGATGCTCTTCTTTGGCTCACAGCACATATGAGGCACCTTGTTTTCCTGAATGAAATCGTACGCGCTCGCTATTAATAGCACCGGCGCTATGACGTCACAATGGAAGCCGCATCTGACTCGCGACAGATGATGATTCTCTCAAAGAGCCTCGCGATCGGGAAGGACGCACTATCCCCGCATGCTTATCAGTCGGTACGCTTGCAAATATATAGGAATTAACTTTTTTTCTTTGCTCACAGACGGGAACGTAGTGACGGTTAGGAGATGGTTTTGCAGCATTCGCCCAGCTAGCGACGAGCGTTTGTTCTTTCATTACATCAGCGAGCTGCAGTCACTGTATACTGAACTGACTTCTGACAACAATAAACACACACATCACAAAGACACGGTACGTATGCTTGCGTCCACTGTGTGATGGCGTTTGTTTGCAGGGTGGCGCCCTCATGGAATTCATCAGCATGCACCCTTGTAGGAGAGTTGATCAACTTCTTAAAAAGATACAACGATGTATCGTTTTTATATAATGTCTATTTTTTTGTTTATTATGAAATTATTTCCCAAAATCACATTTTATGGAGTAATGTCATTCTCAATGCATTACAGCTGTGGTAAAAACTACTGCTTTCCAAGTTCATACCTTGTTGTTTGCATTTTGCAGAATATGAGCATAGGTAGCCTACTTCTTGTGGTAGTATATATGATTAACTGGTTTTATTCACATTAATAATAATAATAATAATAATAATAAAGAATCAACCTAAGGTAATAATTCTTAAGGGTCAGATGTGATGGAAATGATGCCTTGCAAAGGCACCTGCATGCATCCATTTTTTTTACTGTGTGCATAAATGTTGTGTATATTTACATTATAATTTATGCACTGTCATATCTCTGATTCTGGGGTGCTTTTTTTGGTATGACTGTGCTGCAAGTTCAAACTTCGATGCAACAGACACTCCACATTTATGTGCTCTAAATAAAAAAAATCATTATGTTGTGACATCTTTTTTTCTTACCGTCCATTTACCTTGTCCATTTCTACTTGAGTTTCAACTTGGCTTTATCTGTAATTGGATGTGGTTGGAAAAGGTGCACTCAACCTGGCACCATTTTGACTTTAATAAAGCATTTAAGGCAGCAATTAAGTTTTCAATAGTGAGTTGATTGATTTATTTATTTTTTTGTTAGTTTTGCTCAGTATTTGAACTTATTCCAGCTAAAAATTTATTATTTGATTACAGAGTCCTAGACTTAAAGTTACATTGTAACAGACCCTGACGAATACCAAATAATCTGTCCTCAATCTGTATGTAAAGAGATTTCAACATAAAAGATGAGTGGATAAGACTGTGTGTTGGTCATGGAGTGCCTAGATATGCTATGAATAGAGGTCCATGAATGGATGCCTTACTCCAGTGTTTAATTCATAAGTTTACATATAGCTGACATATGCTGATTAACATGAAGTTGAGATTGATTTTTGAGGTTTAGAAAATAAAGTCTCAGTTGATTTTTCAGACAATGACAATAGGCGCGTTTCCATTACAGATTTGCGCAAAACTTTGGCGATATTTTATAAATGTCGATAAAAAAGAATTGCGAAATGACGGCGTTTCCATTAACCAATGTTATGCGACTAAAACGTAACCTTTTGCCTCTCGCGATAAATCATGGCAACGGATTTTGGCGGGATTTTTGGCTATATTTATTTAAAGGAGGCTTTTGCGTGTATCTTTACAGAAGCAGCAAATAATTCGCAATTTCAATTTGCGCAATTTGAAGGGTAATGGAAACGCGCCTAATGTCACCTCACCTTTAAAAAAAGATCCAGTGGAAGAAGTAAGGTGTGAAGGTGAAAACTAGAGATGAAAACTGCTGCATTTTGCATAATGCCCTTTATTGGAGTCTCTCCAGTTGTTTCACTAATTGGAGTGATTAAATACCATATCAGTAATTTAATATTGTAGGGTGAATTCGGGTAATCTGGGACATTGGGTAATCTGGGACACCTAAACTCCAGTGTGTTTATTTCCTGTTCTAACAAAATTTAGTCAACAGGACTTTTACTATAATTTTAGCATAGATGTCATGTGACTGAAATCACATGACTTAATTGGGGTGATTCCACAGAAAGGGGCGGGGCACTTGTCAATCAAGAAGCTCCCCTGGGAATTGCATGACAAGGTCAGTGACATAGGATTCTGACTAGATTAATGTTAAGGACATAAATCTGTCATAAATAATACAATGTTCCTAATTGTTGTCAAATTATGTTTGTGATCTATTCAAGCAACAAAATATGTATTAAAGTGTTGAAAATGTGTTTTAGTTTTTTTTCTTTCAAACATTTTGTTGTTATCCCACATTATCAAATATGATTGAGAATGTGGAACAGCATGCTTTGGGTAATCTGGGACAGTCTTCAAATGGAGGAAATATGCATTTAGGGACTTTATAAGTCTAATGACAAGGGATAATATATGCTATAATGAGAAATGGGTGTTAATGTGGACTACTGGAGGTTATAACATTAGCATAAATTCACAGTAGCTAAAAACCAGCTAGCTAGAGAGATGCTACAGAGATGGAATCTGGGAAACGTATTCCAGTAGCAAGCAAAGGT